>NC_064813.1:65149920-65200132 GCF_023721935.1 Panthera uncia | reverse complement strand
GGGGGGGGGGGGGGGGGGGGGGGGGGGGGGACATCGCCCCAAACCACGGGTGGAGAGAGCGGGCCCAGGGCCCCTTCCCGCACACACCGGGCTTCTCACCGAACCGCCTCTGTCCGCCGGGCCCCGTCCCCCCACCCCGCCCCAGGCCACGTCCTCCCGCTCAGGGGCCAGCAGGGAGGCCCGAGGCCAGGCCCGCGCGGCACCTGTGGCCACGGAGCGGATGAGCACGGCGTTGAGCTTGAGCACGGGGCTGAAGGTCTGCTTGCTGTCCGAGGAGCCGGCGGCCGTCTTGCTGTGGCACTTGAGCAGCAGCTTCTCGTCCTGCTTCTGCAGCAGCACCAGGAGGTCGTCCAGCAGCAGCACGTGCAGGTCTGGGGGGCAAGCGCCGTGAGGAGTACCCCTGCCCCCCCCCCCCCCCCCCCCCCCCCCCCCCCCGGACAGGGTCCTGTGCCCCCTCCCCAGGCGGGGCCGCAGGAGCCCTGCCGGGCCCCGGGCGTGCAGTCCGGAGGGCAGGGCTGGGGCACCCCGGGCGTGCGGTCCAGGGGGCAGGGCTGGGGCACCCACCCAAGGTCTTATCCTTGCTGGTCCTCCAGGTCAGGGGCCCCTCGTGGATCATCTTTCTGGCCGTCAGATCCAGGCTCTGTTAAGGAAACGTCGTTCATTCATTCGTACCTTCGTCCGACCCAGTGCACTGCTGAGGAGCTGGGGGTCAGCGGCAAGCAAGAGGCGGCCTCTGCTCTGACGCTCGAATAGAGGCCACGGGCAGGACAGAAGCCACCGTGAGACTGTGCGTCCCACTGGGGGGTTTGCCAGCGGCTCTGCCCCGGCCTCTCCCCAACCCGACCTCTTTTTGTTTCCTCCCCGGCCACCTTCACCTGGACCCCGGCTCCCAGCCCCCGCTCGGCCAGGAGAACTCCAGCATCCCGTCCCTGCCGGCAGGGCCGTCTGCTGGGTGTTCGTGGGGGCCCCGCTGCGGCACCCCGTCCCTCCGGGCCCCGGCCGGTTCCGCTCCCAGGGGTGCCCCCAGTGTGTGTGGCGGTCCCCGCCTCCCACCTTGAACTCCGCCGCCAGAGGGTTGCTGGCCCTCTCCAGGGAGGTGGTGTCCAGGCGTTTCTGGTAACCCTCCAGACGGTGCCGGTTCTCCGTCTGCTTCACGGCCTCGTTCACGTACTTGAGAATCTCCCGGCACTGGTCCCGGGCCCGGCACAGCTTCTCGTGCTCAGACGTGCCACCTACCGATCGGGGCAGAGGCGGTGCTGGGGGGTGCCTGCCTGAGGAGCGTGTCAGAGTCCAGCACACCTGGCCGCCGGTGGCTGCAAGCCGACGGTACGGGCACAGGTGTGCTGTCTTTGCCTCACTCGAGGGCCTCAAACCTAAGGGGCCCTGGCGCCGAGGGTCCTCGGGATCAGGGCACCGTCCCGGAGACACACACAGCTCTTGGGAATTGCCAGCCGGACCACAACCAGCTCCACAGATGCGGGGGAGGGCAGGGCCTGGCTGACGGCAACGGTGCCTCCAGGATGCCCGCCCAGGTCGGGAGAGGGTCCTCACACTCCATACCCTGACTCCAGCGCCCCAAATTCGAGGGCAGCGGGGGGGAATGCTCGGGACCCCAGAGAGTGTCCCTGGGGCTAGCTCCTCTCAGCACGGCCACTGAACTTATACAGTCAGCACACGCGGCTGTACGTCTGTGCGCTGCACAGAGGCGTCCGGCAGGGGGATGGACAGATGCGGGGGGGGGGGGGGGAGGTGACGGCAGCCGTGGCCCCGGTGTGGGACCACAGTCACAGGGGAGTCCGCGTGCCAACCTCTTTCCATTCGGACGCTTTCCTCAGATTTGCACCAAGGCCCCCACAGGCTGGGGGCGAGCCTCACACCCCCTCCCACTGCTGAGCTGCTTCTCCCCAAAGCACGCTCATAATCGCGACCTCCCTCGAGACTGAGCGGAACAAGGGACTCGTGAAGGCCACAGAGCAGGTCAGCGCTGGAACTAGGTCTGAGTGTGGCCGCCGCCTCGCGCTCCCTACCCTCTGTGTGCTTGAGGACGCTCTCCAGCAGCAGCGGGTACTTGGTGAGCCGCTGCATCTCCGAGATGATGAGGTCTCTGAGCTGCAGCCGCCGGCACTGAGGGTGGCTCTCGGCCTCCTGGACAGAAGGGGGCACAGACGGAGAAAGAGGACAACCCGCGGTCAGGGCCTGGCTCTTGGGCTCGGGACCCGGATGGGTGTGAAAAGGCCAAGTGGGTCCTGGCCCCAGAGGGTCACTCAGAAAGGTTTAGGGAAGACTGGTGGGGGCCGGGAGATAACCCACGGAGGGGATGTGGTCGAACAAGCACCACAGAGCAGGTGCTATGCCCACTTTACAGACAGGGAAACCGAGGCCCAGCTACATGCACACAGGAAGCAGGAGGCGAACACGGCCTTCGGGCTGCTAAGCCACGTCCGTCCTGAGGGCCGGCACGTGCCAGTGTTTCTGAGGCGGTGGCGTGGGACGAGGGGGGTGTGGATGGGCGTGGGGGTAGCTGGGCTGCCCTCCCGGGTGGAGAGGAGAGGCCGGCGGGCCGGCCCCGGGGCTCCAGGAAAGCAGCCCGGGAGATCCCTGGCGACCCCGGTCGGCCTTACGGAGCTACGCCCGCACTGACTTCTACTGGCGGCCAGGCCGCCACTGACTTCTACGCCCGCACTGACTTCTACTGGCGGGGAGGCCACACCTGCATGAAGAGCTGGAACCGGCTCTCCTTGCGCTGCTTGGTCTTGATGAGCGCCAGCGCTATGGACTGGTGGGAGCAGAACCGCGCGGCCACCTGCTGGAGCTCCTCCCGGGCGGGGCCGTCAAACTGCAGCACAAGGGACGCCACCCGGGCATCGCACCCCGGCCCTCCCACACCCTCCGCCGCCGCTCCCGTGGCCACGGGAAAGGGGGACCCGTCCCCTCCAAGCATACCCGAGCCAGCATGAGGTCACCAATGTCTTTGATAATGGGGCCCTCCTCCCGGAGCTTCCTCATGGCCTCACACCAGGAATCTGGGGCAAGGAGAGAAGAATCAGAGAGGCCCGGGGTAGAGCTGCACCGCCGGACCCTCCGGGACCCGGGGAGAAGGGCTTTGGGCGGCAGTGCCGAGGGGAAGGGTCCGGCAGCCGTTCTGCTCCTGGGGGGCCCGGAAGGCTGGCTTCAGGGCGCATATCAAGCTGTCCGCCAGAGAGAGCTGGTGAGGGCTGTCTGCTCAGGTAGGCCCTGGCACACGGTCAGATGGGGACAGACACCTGAAGGCTGGCCGGAGAAGGGGTGTGGGGGAAAGACAGCGGGCGGGGAGGACGGCCCCTCACTGTGGATCTCTATGAGCTCAGGCAGGTTGGGGAAGAGCCGGGCCAGCTCCTCCCGGGGCATCAGGTTCTCCTTCTTCATTCGCTGGTAGAAGATCAGGTCCAGGACCCGGAGTGTGCGCAGATGGGAGGCTTCTGTCACGAACAGCTCTGAGCGGGGTGGTCGCGGGATGGGAGGGACACAAAGCACAGGGGGTCAAGCGAGTGTGCAAAGTCATGACTGCCACCCCAAACCACTTCTGAGGAAGCCGAGTGCTGGTGTCAGATCGCAGGGCGACATCCCACCCCAAGGGCCATGCAGGAATGGTGACACGGACCTGGTCCCGTCCCCGGGGAGCCACCTGGCCTACTACCACCCTCTGCCCCCTACTCGCCCGAGTCAGAGGGGCACATGCTCACCGTTGATGACCTCCTGCCGGTCGATCTCTCTCTGGCTTAGCCCAGCCACCACGTCCTTGCCCACCATGTGCTGCCAGTTCTGGGCATCCGGCTCCAGCTCCAGGTCAGACAGCTGGCCCAGATCGTCCTCTAGGAGGTGGGGGAGGAGGGCGTCTGCACCGAACCCCAGATTGGGGGACTCGATGCTCCTGGGGAAGAGGAGGAAGGACTCAGCTCGGGGTCCGCCCCCGTCTCTCCTGCCCCGCGCCCACGGGAAACGGCGGCCGTGGACGGGCACACCCGGCCGGCCGCTCGGGGCCGGGACGCCCCACTCACCTGCGGCCCATCTTGGGGGTGAAGGGAGGGGTTGGGTTCTCCAGAGACCTGTGGAGAGAAGTCAGCCCTCAGCCCCCGCTGCCCCTGCCCCGAGACGCCCCAGCTGAGCTGCCCGAGCCCTGCCCACCTGGTGGAGAGGCTGGAGGCAGAGGACGAAGCTGACTGGTGGAGGCGGGCGGCCTCCGCGGCCGCGTCCATGTCCACGTCGCTGCGAGAGCGGGGCACGTTGTCCGCCTTCCGAGACCGCTTCATCTCCTCCCGGCCCTTCAGGCTCTCCGAGCGGCCCAGGCGAATCTCTGAGCGTGAACTGGGGAAGGAGGACCGGCAACCTTGGGGTCCCACGTCCCGGACAAGCTCTCCTCTGCCACCAAGACTCCAGGTGCCTCCCCTGCCCCTCCCCAGTCCGGCTCGATGGACAGAGGCTCTCATCGTCCCTGTCATCGTCCCCGTCGCCCACCAGGAAATGAGAGCGGGGACCAAGAGATCAGACTTGTGGTATGCCACAGGCCCTCATCAGGGACCATGAGGTCCTCGCTCCTGTCCTGGACTGTCTGGTGGCCAGACCATCTCTCCCTCGACTCCAGAGCAGGTCAGCTCCCACCGCGGACCCTGCTTGAGGCAGATCTCTTCCTTTCATAGGACTTTCTTCTACCGAGAAGTACAGGCACTTCCTTCACACTTGTCCTGGCCTCCTCGCAGGCCTATCAGAGATTCCATCCACGGATGGGCTCCTGCCCCTCCAGCTGTGGTGCGGATTCTTCTGTTCTCATCTTGTAGCATCCTTCCGGAGCTTCCACGTCCCCTCCTGGGGGCGGGCTGGCTGGGGAGGGCCCATCTACTGACCGGCAGGAACCCGCCCCCTCACCTGCCAGGTTTGGCCAAAAGACCCACAGACAAGACAGGACTCAGCATCTCCAGTCCCAGAGACCCCTCGGTGTGAAGAGACGCTGACGGCCGGGTGTTCTTTTCCGCATCCTGCAGAGCACGAGCCGGGAGACAGCTGGTGTCTCTGACCCCTGCTGCCCCAGGATGGTGCCTCCTCCCTCCACGGCCCTGCTGACTTGGTTCTTACTGACCTGCATCCTGGCCCCCTGCCTCCAGGGCCAGGGACAGCCTACAGAGTCTGGGCAGCTCCTGAGGGCACAGCAGGTTGCTGTAGCAAAGGAGGCCAGCACCCTGGGCTCCATTTATCTCGTGTCTCTCAACTGCCAAGGACTCAAACGGAGCTATCCCTGAAGCCACGCTGCCAGCCGACCGCCTCAGACCACCCCCTGGGGGCTGCTAGAACGCCTCCAGCCAAGACCACTCACCCAGCACTTGCACCAGTAACCCACACAGGCCACCTGAGCACCAGGACAAGCCCCCACAAGCGAGTAACCTCCTCCCAACAAGTGGGGCGACCTACCTCTGGTCCCCGATCCCTAGAATACTGCCTTCTAGACCCGGGGGCTCTTACACCTGCCGACTTCTGACCCACCGTTTCTGCTAAGATTGCTGGTGAGCTTATAGTCAGCAAAGCCAACGGCTCCCGTGGACAGGGGATTCGGGATCCTAGGGTCTCAGGGCATGTATAGCTGGCACCTTCAAGAGCACTATTTACAAACGGTCTCAACTTTTTTCTCACAACGTTGGTATCTTGTCTCTACACACCTGATGCATCTGTAACATCGGGCCTACACATCCCGTAATTTATACATTTAATTCACTCAATGAAATTACACGGAGCTCGGCCTCTTGGCTCAGGACAGATCTAACCTTCACCTTCCCTCACAGCTTTGTTTGTTCTCACGACGGCAGAATCTCCACACGCGCTGAGCTTACGAAGGTTTGCTACAAGCAGGAGTAACCTTGTGTGGGAGCAGGAACGGCAGACTTGTAGTTTGGTCAGTTTCCCAGGTAAAATGGTTTGACTCCCTTGGCCACTACCCGGTGACCCAGTGACCTGGCTTGCGCCTGCTCAGTAGGTGCACACGTGTATGATTTCTGTGCACGCAAGACCCCATCTATATGACTCAAGGGTGACTCAGGGAAGGTGCACGGAGCTTTCTGACCACAGGTGGTTCTCACTAAGTGTTGGCTGGAGAATTTCAGACATGACGTGGCTGCTGTCGTGCCACGGTCCGGAACAAGTCCGGGAGCACGCCTCGATGCCAGAGAAGGGTTCTCACTGGAACGTGGCCAAAGACGGAGAATATACGAGATGCCAGAGCTGCAAACCCTCTTTTCTTCTCGAAAGTGCTTTGGAACCAGCAGAGCCAAACTCCAGTGCTCTTCCTCACGGGCGTCGGTGGCCAACCTTGCCTGACCCCTGCATCCCCGGGACTGTCCCTTGCCACCCCTGCCCCAGTCTTCTCCAGCCTTGTCAGGTAGGGTGTCGGGATTAGCTGCTGTGTAATATCCTCTAGCTGCTGAGTAGTCAGGCGGTGAGTCCAAAGGAAACGTTCAAGACACGCAGTCCCCGGGCTGGGAGGTCGGGGGTCCTGCTCTGTCTTCCGCTGGCCTGATGGCCGACACTGGTGTGTCTTCAGAGCAGCTGCGAGTTCTGCGGCGGGGATCTTACGGTCTAACGGGGCGGGGGGAAGCACCTGGAAATAACCCTGCAGCACACCCCGCCCAGGCTCCCCTCCGTGGGAAGCCGGCAATTCCCATGTGGCCCTTGCTACCTGTCGCTTTCCAGCAGGTCCTCGGGAAAGCTTCCTGTGGAGAGCCGCTGCGTCCCGGGCTCTGGGGCGTCATACGGCTGGTTGTTCTCAAAGTGCTGAATGATGTTCCTCACGTTGCCTGGTTTGACTGGAAGCAGAAAGACAATGAAGGGTACTCTGCTTTCTGTTCGGGACCCTCGCTCCCGTTAGCCCAGAAGACAGAGCAGTGAGCAAGCACGGATGACAGCAGCACCAGGCTGGGGACTGGGAGACGCGGGGGCTGGTCCTCTGGACTACTTCCTGGTCCTCTCCCAATAACCCGGAGAGTGACAGGGGCAGTCCCTTGCTCTCTCACATGCAAAATGAGACCATTTGGAGGTATATTTCCTGTGGATATTCCTTTCGGCTCTCATGTTATTACAATGACTCTCAGGCTTAATTAACGATGAGATTTTTTCCAAGAACCGAATACAGAATAGAATACGAGCCAGGAGCACCCAAAATGCATCTATCTGTAATTTGGCCAGGTTGCCAGGTTATATCGATCATTTCCCAAGTTTATATTACTTTTAGAGCTCATTATTTGTTCTTTTTTTGACTTTCTTTCCTGTCCTTCCAGTCCCGGCCCCTGCCTCTAGTTGCTGCCATCACTGTGAATCAGACCCTTTATTATCAGTGAGTGGGGGTGGTCTTAGGTAGAACAGAGGAAAGGGGTCACTCTCTGGCATTCAAATTCCAGCCCCTCTTCAAAGCTAAGACAAAAGAAGGCTGTTCTTGTTCAAAGAAACAGAGAGAGCAGGTATGAAAGTCACGAGGCTCATGGGATACCCGCAGAAGGTTCCTCCTCAGAGACGCAGTGACATCAGCCCAGAGCTGGGCTTCAGAGGCCGATCTGCCAGAGACCAACGGGAAGGCTGGGGGTGGGCAGGGAGGCAGGCGAGGCCCTGATCCTACCCACACGAGCCAGAGTCCCACCCGTGCAAACCCACAAATCTCCCTAAGTCTCTAAACTCAGGTTTCATGAGAAAGTTTCCAGGCCAGAGGAAACAGAACATCCAGCTGGTCTCTTCAAACTTCGTATCATTTAGGCAGGTGGCCGGGGTAACAGTTTTCCAGAGATGCGTAACAGGAGGCTGTGTCAGGAGCAGGGGCTGTTAGCATCACGCCCACTTGGGGACTGGGGCCTGAGCTGCCTGCCGCAGGGTCAGCTCTGCAGTCACAGCCTGAGCGGCCCTGCTGGGTGATGGCCCGGGGGCCCGGGAACACCCTGTAACAGGCGGCCGCCGGGCTGAGCCCACTGCTCCCTCCCCTGTGTGTCGCCTGTGCTCGGGGTATAGTTCACCCTGTGACGACAAACGGGGATTGCTCTGAGAGGCGGCACGACTGAGGAAAGTCAGTGTAATGGGGGGAGAAAGGCAGAAAGAAACGCAATTTTTTAAATGAGCACAGTTTTTACTGGTGTCCCCTGTTCTCCTTCCTCCATTCTTTGGACGACAATGAAACGGAAGGATAAGTACATTCCATATTATTAACAGTCAGTTATGGTCGCTGTTAAACGGGGGCAACAGCTGATGACTCTAACGGTCGCTCAGTGCTGACCCTTCCTCCACCTCTGGGGGCTGCTTGGTCTTTAGACACGGACACAGGCTTTGCTGATGTCCTGGGACCTTGACAACCAAGGCCACACCAAATCATTAGATTACAATGGAAAGACCGAACTCAGCCCTGGTGAACACCCAGGCCCCTTACCCTGTCCTTGGGCTCCCGGCCCCTCGAAGCTGCTGCTTCCTCCTGCCTCCCCTGGGGCAGCGTGGACGGGAGGAAGTGTGTGTTAAGATCTAAGGGCCTGGGTCCCAAGGCCATTCTTTTATTTTTCCATTGTTCTATATGCCTTTTCTCAAAACTTAAAACCTTTTTTTTTTTTTTTAAGTAGCATAAGGAGGGGTGCCTGGGTGGCTCAGTCGGTTGGGTGTCCGACTTCGGCTCAGGTCACAATTTCATGGTTTGTGGGTTCGAGCCCCCTGCGTCGAAGTCTGGAGCCTGCTTCAGATTCCGTCTCCCTCTCTCTCTGCCCCACCCCTGCTCACGGTCTGTCTCTGCCTCTCTCTCTCGAAAATAAATAAACATTAAAAAAAAAAAATCAATAAAGTAGCATGAGTCTAGGAATTTAGTAACTTTGAAATAATTTTGAATCGTTATTTTTAATTGTCACTTCACATGAAACGAATTCTAGCCACTGAACAATTTCCTGATTTCATTGCACTGCTCTCTCTCTGCACAGATTCACAGTAGAGCCTTGACCACATTAATCACGTGACTGTACTCGTGGGAGCCTCACTGATGAGAAATGAGTCTGCCCAACTGCAGGTTCTCAGCCTCTCTGGGTTAATGTCTATGACGTGTTCGTTTTCAGCGCACAGACCCCCGACGGCACCAGGCCCTCTAACACACAGCAGGGGTCACTCTCTTCAACCGCCGCGGTGACGCCACGCCGTCCATGTTAAGTCAGGAGCGGTGGACGCGCCATGCTCGAGGGCTGAAGCAGAGCAGGTGACGGACGGTGAAAGGCCCCCAAGAAGAACTGTTAGAGACCCACTGTTTACGAAACCCCGCATGACTCTCAAAAATGAGGATTTTTGTTATTTCAGTCGAGACAAAAACCTGAGAAGCTCGTGCGGGACGTTTTAATGTGTGAAGGCCTCCCTCGTGTACACGGAGCCCTGGACCTTCGGAGCCCGTTCCCTGAGATGTGAGACAGGGACAGGGCGGGGCCGAGGGCGGGGAGGCCGTGACACTGCCAGGAGCAGCCCCCCGCGGAGGCAGCTGGAGCAGGAGGGAGGCACACGGAAGACAGCGACGGAGTGACGGGATGGGGGACGGGGAAAAAGGACAGACAGACTTGAGAGATGGAAACTCAAAGCTAATGCAAAGAAAAACCCACAGAAAATGGTCCTTTTACCTTCCACAGGGGACAAGGGAATATGAAATGCTAAAAGAAAACAAACAAAAACAAAAGTAAACCATGAAAAGTCAAATTAACGTCTCCAGAGTCAAAACAAAACTTACATCAAGCTGGAAAATGAAAAACGAATGGCAAAAATCAGGTCTGATCTAGAAGAGTCCCCCCTTCCGCAGCCCCCAGGCAGCAATATCAGAAAAGGCCACTGGCCCACCCACCCCACAGCCCTTCCCAGACTCCCAAGACTAACACTGGGGTCTGAAGACGCCAACTGGGAGGCCGGCAGAAAGTTCCAGACCGGTGACAGGCTTAACCGAGTTTCAGGTGAGTGGCAGCATCGGGGGTGTCGCTGGGCCCCCACCTCCCACTCCACATCTAGTTCTGCTTAGCAGTAAGTCAGACTTCCCCTCGAGGGCCCACAATTGCTCCCAACACACCTCAGGGGCACAGACGGAGCCCACTGATGAAGGTGAAGGGGGCATTTACTGTCAACAGGGCGGCCTTGCCAGGCGGGAATATTCCTCCGCGTGGCTGCTCGGTAGCTATAACTGCTCTGATCTCCTAGACTAAGGCCCGGGGACTGGCATGGCCTCCTTGGCTCGGAAGCGTCATCTGCACCTCGAGGAGCCTGCACGCGGTGTGGCAAGGGGACGATGAGCAGCACTGAGTGGGAGCTGCGGTCTCAGAGGGCGGGCGGGCGTGCGGCTGCTGGGACAGGGAACACCCTCTGCCAGCGGCCCGGTCGGGGATGGGGCTGCCGCCCCTGCCCGAGGCCACCGCCCCCCATGTACTCACTGCTCTGCGAAGAGCCTTTGGGCTTCCCGATGTACTTGAGGATAGGGTTTCGCCTCTTGTCCTCCAAGGCTTCCTTGTCTTTCTTGGAATTGCTGCTCTGCTGGGACAGGAGACACCAGCTTTGGAGAAGGTCCCAATCCCCAGACTTAGCCACTCATCCCTGCCACTGCCCCCCCAGACCCGCCCTGAACGGCTAACTGCAAAGCAGACTCCGGCTCGCTCCCGAACCAGCACACGTGCGCCTGGGCCGGGTTTGAGCTCGTCTGTGGGTTCTCACGGACTCCCCACGCAAAGGCAGCGAGGGTCGGGCGCAGTCGTGAGTGGCTTTCCCGGGTTGGCCTCATGCAGAGACCCGCACCAGAGGACACTTGTCCAGGTAGTTCTGTCACCTTCTTGGTCTTTGGGAAGAAGGGCAGCCACTTGTCCTTGTCAGGAGCTGCCTGAGCCTTTTCGGCTGTGCCGGAAGGCCGTGCCTCTCGAAGACGGAGCCCGGCGTGACTCATGTAGGTATTGAGGGCGAAGTCCATGGGGGCGCTGTGCGACGGGAAGCAGAGTGGTCAGTCAGAAAGCTCGAGCTGTGCCGGCCAGCAGGCGGAAGGGCTGGAACCCCGCTCTGGACAATCTCCAAACTACCACCCGGGGGGGTGACAAAGGGAGAGTTCTGGGTCAGGGTGTTTGGAAGGAGCCCTGGAATTCTCAAGGGGGGGGCACAGAAGGACTCTTGGCTAGCAGGAGTCCTGGGAAAGACCTAATTCTCTCCCTAAGCGCAACTCTTCCTGAAGGGGGGAGAGCGGCCAGCAGAAGGACGTGGCCGGTCCCTACAACGTAAGCCAACAAGCCGGCAGGCCTGGAACCGACTGAGGCCCACGGCCACGGTCCTCGGGCATCCACGTGCGGTGGGGTGGCAGGGAAAAGGGGAGAAATGCCGGCCTGCCTCTGCCTTCACCACCCTCCCGGCCCCGGCACCAAGAGAGAGATGGAACGGAGCCGCCACGGGCCACACGTGGAAGCGTCCAGAGCCGTGTCTGGAAGCCAATCTGGCCCTGGATTCAGGAGGCAGGTCGGGCACTCTGGGCACTCAGTGCAGCAAGGGCTCCGGCTCCGGCCCCTCCTCCACAACCGCCCTGGCCTGCCTTCCTCCGGCTCAAGCGTGCGCACACTCTTCGACGCTGGCTGCTTGAGGAGCGGACACGCATACCGGCTGCGGAAACCCCATAACCTGTGCCAGAGAGGAGAGGCGTCGCGCCCCGGCTCCCCTACAAGGGCTGCTGACGCAGGCCGGTCCTGTCACCAGCACTTCACGGTGGCTTAGAGGTAAAAGCCGGAGGGAGACGCAGAGCTAAGGCGGAGGTGGGGAGGCCGGCTATGTGCACGGTGGGGTGAGGGCAGGCCCTTGCCCCAGGCGGTGGCCCCAAGCGGCAGGGGCCTGGACCTCACAAGCCGCTGTTACGGTTACGCGACACCTGGGGCCATGCCTGGACACACTGTGACCTCGATGCTCAGGGCGCCCCGTGTCCAGAAGGATGGCAAACGCACCGCACACTCACTCACCTCCTGTCCTCCTCGTACTTGGACCTGGAACAAAAGGAAGGAGCCATGACGCGCACGTACGGCATCGGCGTGTTGGCCGCGCAGACACGGGGGATGGGGGCGGTGGGGGCGGGGAGGCCAGACCTCGACTCCGGTCTCAGCTCTGAGCCTACGTGGCGCTCGGGAGGCGAGAGCGCTCACCCCCTTGGGGGCCTCGGCACAGGGACTGAGAGGTCCTTCCCGCTGAAGGGGGACGTGGCCGGCACTGTGACGTGATCACGGAGGAAGGGGCCCGTCCTCGCCCAGCCAAACTCGACTGAAGGGCTGGGCTGACGTAGAGCTGGAGGAGGGCGGGTGGCCCCTCGAGAGTGGACCCAGAGAGACCTTCCCACACGGCGGTGGAGGCAGCAACGACCAGCCGAGGGGGCACGATGGGCCAGGCACTATTCTAAGCTATTCACAAGCTGATCGAGATCTCAAAGTGCCCGGTGAGGAGGCGTTAGATCTCCATCAGTGAGGCTGAAGCTTCCCGTAGAGACCACCCCGGGCGGGGTGCCCGGTGTAACAGGCCAGGGAAACTGAGGCCCACAGAGATCCAGGGCTTGGCTGAAGCTCAGGGGGTTATTCCCAGGAATATGCCCCTGTGTGATGTCTGCAGTCCTGTCTCTCCTCTGCCAGACTTAGCCTGCGGCCGCACCTCCAGGGTGACGTCTAATACGGACCTCAGACTCAACGTGCCCACCTCGGACTGCCCTCCCACACAGCCGCCCTGATCCCGGCTGATGGCACCTCGTCCTTTCTGCCGTGTAGGCACAAACCGTGGGGTCTTCCCCGACCCACACTCAGTTTTTAGGAGATGCCCGTTTGCTCTACTGTTAGGATACACGTGGGACACCGACCGCGTCTCACCGCGTGCCCCAGCCCTGCCCGGTCCAAGCCCCACCGCGTGGGTTCCCATGCGGCCCCTCCCCGCCACGGACAGGGAAAACCAGAGGCCGCACAACCGTCCTCAGGCTCTGTGGCTGCCCTCCCGTCACCTCTCTGACTTCAGCACCCACCTTCTCTATCTGCCCTGGTCTCCGCTGCTCCCCACACGTCAAGCACGCGCCTACTTTGCCCTGCCTCTTCCCCCCAGCTGTCTTCAAGGATGACGGCCCCACTTTCTTCAGTTGCTTAAATGTTACTGGGGGGGGGGGGAGGCTCGCCCTGGCCGCCCTATTTAAAACCGTCACCCGCTGGCTCTGGTGCGCCCGACCCCTTCCGCCAGCCTGCTCTGTCCCCCTCGTTGTCTCCAACGCGTTACAGGCCTTCCTCATTTCTTGCACACTGCTCTCTCTTCCCCCTATGACGTGAGCACCACAGAAACTGTTGTTTTGTTCACTAACACGTCCCGAGAGCCCAGAACGAACTCCGCACGTGTTGCTGCATCGAATGGCAGTGTGAACAGAGACTCCGGAGACAGTCTCGTCCACCTTTTGTCATTTTATAGCTGAGACCAGGGTCCCAGAGCACTGAGTGGAGAAGCCCCTAAGTCTGATGTGTCCCCACAAAGTCACGCGGGTGGCGCTGGGAAGACGGGACAGGAGAGGCACGGCCACCGCAGCTGAGCCGAAGTTCCTGACCAGGTTAGTCAGGCCGGTCTTCTGACGCCCAACTGAGATGATTAGTTGAGAATCGTTCACCCTCCCGCCCGCCAGCTGGTCTGCCTCCTGAGGGCCCACGTGTGGCCCTTGTGCCAGGGTCCCTGTGACCCTACAGACAGGAGGCAGCACGGTCAGGAAGAGGGCTCGGAAGGGGAGCAGAAAGCTCCGCGGGGAGCCCCGTGAAATGCCGACGGTCTCGCCTGAGCGAGGCAGCAGGCGAGCCGGGCCCTCCGCACCTTCCGGGGGGAGGATCCGGCAGACGTCGTGGGGGGAGAGGCCGGCGAGCAGACGCACAGGACACTCGCGTCTGTTCGGCACTTCCGGGTGGCATTGCGGGGGGGTGGGGGTGCACTCACAGGATGTCTCCCAGGGCAGCCAGCTGCTTCTCGGCCACTTGGCGTTCTCGGAGAGGGTCGCCGTCCAGGTCCAGCAGGTCATTCTCACCGTACAGACTGCCCAGCCCCAGGGTGCGCTTCGTTCTAAGACAGACAAAGCAGGCACACACGCGTGCTCACAGACGCCCGGAAACAGCGAGGCAAACGCGCTAACGAGAGACGCTCGTCACAGGGGACAGACGGGTGAGGACGCAGAGGGAGCGGGGGGGATCCACAACCTGTAGTCCTGGATCTGCTCCTGGATCTCGGGCATGGCCGCCTCCTGGGCTTCCCGGAGGGCAGCGCGGACGTCCTCGCTGCTGCGCAGACGTGAGTCTGGTGGGAACCCAGGGAAGGAGAAATGGGGTGTCGGGAGAGGGGGCCATGCCTGCTGAGCCCCCTGAGTCCTGGACCCACCAGGTCACTCCCGAATCCAGGACTGGACTCCTGTTGTCCAGGTCCCAAGGCAAGCACAAAAACATTTTCTGGATGTTCTAGGCTCTGTTACGTGGACAAATGAAACCCCGTCTACGATCGGATGGGCCCAGGGGCTGCCCTCTGATGCCACAGTGCAAACCCCTCATTCTTCGTGGCCCCCGGGCCAGGGCGCGAGGCCGAGAAAGGCAAGCACTTCACATGAAGCCCCGACTCCCCAGCGGAACCTGGACGGTGTCAGTCCCGCTCCCCCAGCAGCTTCATGCGGTCGAGGGACTCTACCCTCTGGCCTCAGTCAGGCCACAAGGCACGCTTTCCGAAGGCAGCGTGGGACGCCTGTTCTCTAGAAAGCTGCCTGGGACCCGCTTCTCAGGCTGACACCCTCTTATGCCGCCTTCCCTCAGCCCTCCTATCACGACTAGAGAACGAAATGGGGACAGAGCAATCACTGGCCGGCAGGGTGCTCACCGGGCCAAACGCCGACAGCATCAGAGAGGAATTCACAGAAACAAAAATACTCCAGAGATCCCGACCCGAGGTGGGATGGAGTGAGGCCCCGGTTTCTGGAGTTTCAAGAATTCCCCCAGGGATTCTGGTGATCGACCAGGCTTAGGAATCCCTCAAGTCCAACTGCCCTTTCGTACAGATGGCCCCGCTGGGCCCAGGAAGGTCCCGGGGGAGGCTGGCAGAAACAAGCTCAGGTCTGACGGGGGCACGTACTCCCGGGATGGGCTCCCCAGGCAGGGCCTGTCCCGTTGCGCAGCCCGTCAGCCACTGTGAGGCGCTCGGGGGGAACCGCCCCCACTTTCCCTCCTAGAGAAGGGCTTCCCATGTGCCCTCTGTGCTCTGCAGCCTCCCATGGCCCAGGACAAGAGCAGCTGGCTAGTAAACTGACTTACCGATTTCAGTCTGCAACACCTCTGGGACCTTCACTCTCAGAGGCTAGAAAAGAGAAGAGTGGGGGCGGGGGCAGTGAGGCCCACAGCCCAGGGTACGTGGGAGACGTTGCACGGTGGCAGGGAGGACTGGAACACCCCTTCTCTCCTTCCCGGACACCCGGCCCACCGTCCTCTCCTCCGCCCCCTCGTAAGCCTGCACTCGAGCATGAAGCTACAAGGCGAGCTGAGCCACCTTCTGGGGCACATGCAGGCTTCCCACTTTGCTTCAAGGACATGGGGTGCGTGGGATGCACGGGTGCTGACTCAGCAGCAAGGGAGCAAGCTTTACCGGGCCGTCTCTGCTCCCTCAGGTTACCGAGTGTCCCACTGAGCGGAGAGCAGAGGGACCGCCCGCGGGGACAGGCTGGTTCTGCAACCCCCACAGGGTGCGGCCGGCAGCGGCCGCCCCCCTCCAGACCCGCTAGAGGGAACAGGCGTGGAAGTCTTGAGAAGGACACTTTACTCCCAGTCTCAGGAATCCTGCGAGCTTATGTTTTGGAACTGAGAGACTGAAGTCGTTTGGGCATCAGTGTAGCCGCTCACACTGCAGAGTCCGTAAGGCGTTGCCCTGTGCAGGCAGGTGCCGCCGCAGCCCGGCCCTGTCCACACGGGTGCGTGCTCTCAGCCTCCTCCCCGGGAACCCTGCTCTGGGCTGGGCATGAGAGCCCCGCGAGGATCAGTGAGCCCAGACACGGAGCCAGCACCGATCTAGGGGACAGGAATCAGGGTTTGGCACCAGCTCCTTCTCTCTCCAAATGTTTGGAGAGGCCACGTGCATTCTACCTGGCCACACGCAGAACAAAGGGGCCAGGAGAGGAGCTCAGGGTTGAGAGCAGGGCCGGGAACAGGACCCAGGAGCCGTCCGTCAGCCCCAACTTCTCCTGAAGAACGGTTTCCATCCAGCCTGAATGTATGGCTTCATTTTTCCTCTGCTCCGAGTGGCCCCCAGGAGTACAGTAAAATTGTAATTCAATCCACGACTGCCTTACCGCGTTTTTCTCTAGGAAAATATTCCAGATGTCTTTTCCCAAGCTTCGGGAATCCTTGGGGTTTGTCTGCTGATAAACTTCGGCACACAAGTAAAAAAGCTAGGAGGAGAGAGGAGGGGGCTGGAGCGGTGGTTCTCAGTGGCCCCCCTCCGTGGAGGACTGATTTTGCCTCCAAGGGACAATGAGCGGGCGGTGCCTGGAGACATCTGTGACCCTTCCCTGAAGAGGTGCTGGGGCACCTAGTGGGCAGAGCCTAGTGACGCAGCTGAGATGGGAAGATGCACAGGACGGCCCCCCAGCAAAAACTCCTACAGCTCAACGTCACCACGCTGGGGCAGAGAAACCCTGGCTTGGAGTCTCAGAACCCTCTGAGTTCTGCCTACCCGCTTGCAACACAGGCACCCTATCTGTGCGTCCTCCACACTCGGCATTTTGCCTCGTGCTGGTCTGTATCTTGTGTTCTACGGGCCGGTGTTCTACTTCTGTCTGTGATGTGCCCGGACTTCACTCCGGAGTCTCTGGGACACAGCACGTGGGCCCCACACACCGGTGCTCCTGGCCCCGAAGGCAAACAGTGCTCTGTGCCTCCTGAGGGACACGACACCGTCCCCTCGTGCCCATCCCCTTCCGAGCGGCTGAGCAGCAGGAGAGAAGCTGCTGAGGCCGCTGGCCCCTTCCCCATACAGCCCGCTGTCATCTTTGTCACCTTGCCCCTCCGCTAAGCCTCCCTGCGGTAAGGTCTCGTGTCTGCAAGGCCAGGCTCTCACGTCCTCAGGGTTCACGACTCCAGGATGACCCGTCTCCTCCAAGCAGACCGAGAACGATGGCGGCTCTCCTGGCCTCCCTCTCCCCGCGCCTCCCTACGCTCCGGACGTGCTTGGCGGGGCACAGTCCCTCCCGCCTGACCCGCACCTTCTTCCCTATTTGCCTCTGTCCTCGAGCTGCCTGCCGGCGCCCGCAGATCGGACTTACCAGCGGGCTGGGGTCCGCCTGAGAGAAGATGTACCGCAGGAAAACCCCCAGGTGGGCTGGCCGGGCCTTCAGCTTCTCGAGGTCCTGGAATATGATGTCGCTCTGGAAGGCAGACGCACGAGTGTGGCTGCGGTGCGCAGAGGCAGGATACAGCAGCATGGCCTGTGGCCTCGCCCCACGTCCCCCGCCGCCCGGGTCTGCAAGCTTCGGCGCCCACCCTGTGCCCCTCACGGCCGGTGTGGGTCTAACGGCTTCTAGTCAACAGCAGCCAGTGCGACAATGACGAAAGCAGGGAGTCAGGGAACCGTTACCTCGTTGTTGAAATAACCTGGGTCACAGTCTTCCTCTGGGCCAATAATTAAAGGCTTTGGGCTTTGGTCTGTGCCCTGCGGAAAGAGTCCAGATGCAGGGAGGTCAGGGGACACGGATCCAGGCCCCACACCACATCTGTGTGGTGACGGCATGGCACCGGTGAGGAGGACCGTGTGTGTCTGGCGAGAGCGCTGGCATCTCCCCACCTCCCCTGGTCTCAGAGGGCAGACCGCGGTCTCCAGCGCCCGGAGTCAAGTTCCTCTGGGTGGGGAGGCCTGGGCATGTGCATGTGGAGACAGGAAGTGAGAGAAGGCGCTCTTCCTGTTTGCGAAAGACCCTGGGACGCAGTGCCAGTTCCTGCAGCCGCGGCCTGGGGCTCTGTTGGTCCTTTTGGCGGCCATGTCCACGTCCAGCACGGCACCCACGGCGGCCCGGTCTCCGTCACAGGACAGCTTGGAGCCATCTCTGCCTCCTAGAGCAGGACGGGACGGAGCTGACCGCTCCCCCAGCCGGCTCAGGGGTCTACGGCAGGCCTCCACCACCTGCCTAAATTCCAGACCTCTGAGCATGGCGTTCTCCCCTTCCTCCTCACGCCTGTTTTACTAGAAGCCCAACCCCTAACCGGTGTGTGGTCCATGTCAGGTACAACGAGAGTTCATTCTGCACAGACGTGTCAGACGCTTCACTGGACAAGCTTTCTCCTGAAGGTTCCATGAACTTCCAAAGCTTTCTACCAATGTTTTCCACTGAATTCAATCTGCCTCATTTCCAGGCATTCCCCAACACAGGCCCTGCTCTGGAGCCAGTCTGGACCACTTACGCCCACTTTGCCCACTTTCTTCCAGGCTTAACATGCCCTCCCGCCCGACTCGCTCAAGGGGTTTTTCCTGACAGTGCCTTCCGAAAACTCACTCACTCTGCTCTCTTGCTTATTTGCAGACTCTTCGCTCAGAATGACAGAGTCAAAGAACGTGAGACCCAGAAGGTACGTCAGAGATCAGCGTGGCGCTCACTGACAAATGAAAACGCGAGGCCTGGACAGACTGAATGCAGCTGCCTCTGTATTTCTCAGACACATCCTGGGCTGCCTCCTCTCCTGTAACACCCGGGTCTCTGCATCCCTTGGGGTCCAGGATCCCCAGGGATGGCAGATGGCCACTTCTGGGCCCTCGACAGCCCAGACCCTCGGCAAGCTTTCTGCGCTGAGCCCAGAGCCCTCTTCCCGGGTCTCCCCTCCTGGTTCTATTCTCGGGGGCAGTGCTTCCAAATCAGGTTTTCAGGACCCTGGGGCCACAGGACTCACCCCGGGGTAGGGGGGACGCTGACGGGCACAGGTCCCGGGGGAGCTGAGCTTTTACCTGTTTGTGGTACCAGGGTGCCAAATAAGAATAAGATTTTGTGTAAGAAAAAGGATTTTGCTGCAGAAAGAGAAAACTGAGGAGTAGTGTTCTGGAGAAAGACTGCACAAATCTATCTGTTGCTGTACACAGACAGCTGTCTGTCCCTCGGGCGTCCCTTCCCTTCCCTGCACACGTATTCACCGTCCTCACACAGCCCGAGACAGCGTTCAAACATCTACTCAAGCCACGTTCGTCCTTCCGTCTTGTTCTCTAAGCAAAAGTCTATCAGGAAGCGGGTGTGGCCAGAGGGGTCCAGGCCTCGCACTGGAATGTGGTTCTGAAGGAGGGGAGGAGGGGAGGGAGAGCCGCAGGGGGCTCTGGACCCCTCACCTGGTCGCCGGCGCCGGGCACTGGTGCGTCCGAGCCCTGCCGCCGATGGTGCTGGGCCACCCTGGCCACGATCACAGGGGAGGTTCGGGGACTGTCCAGCCCAGGGTCCGACAGTGCCGAGTTCCGATTCTTCAGCACCTAGAGGAACAGAGAGCCCACCCAGAAACTCACGCTCCGCTCGTGTGGTGAGGCCCACGCCCGGTGGCGCACGCGCACTCCCCAGTGCTTCCTCCGCGCCCGCCACGACTCTGGGCCCGCGTTAGGCGCACCGGGCTCGATGCTCACAACCGCCCTTTGAGGCAGACACTACCTCTCCCCCCGCTTCTCACATAAGGAAACCAAGACTCGGGAAGGTCATGAGATTTGCCGAAGGTCAGGACCCAGCCACGGGTATTCCCTGGAGTCAACCCAGCCCACAGCCTTCCTCTCTAAGCCAGGTCGCCTCTCTGACACCCGGCCCTCAGGATACCTGGAACGCATCCTGGGTCCTGTAAGGACACGCTAATACAATTCCAACTATTACTTAGAATTACGGTGTAAGTGTTAATTAACCTGGCTAAGCAGGTACCTTACAGACATCACGATTACTTCTTCCGTTCACTTGCACTTTCAGCTTGCAAGTTTATATCTGCAATTTACATATGCAAATAGAGAACAGCTGGGAGGTAACGCTAGGCCAGAACCCGAAAGTCTGCTGACCGCTGCAGAAAAGATGAGCTGTTCAAGGACAGTGAGGTCTGTGAGAGAGAGAGGGGCCGCCGCTGTGCCTCGGCCGGCTCGGGGTGTCCACCTGAGCGGGAGACCCGTGTGTGCGGTCAGGCCGCGGTTTTCGCGGACAGGCTCTGCTCCCTCACGCCCAGAGGCTCCCCACACGTCGTCCGCCTTCCTCCGCCGATTCTTTACAGAACGGAAGGCGGCTCTGACAGCCCCGCACGCAGGGCGCACGTGCAGCCCCTTCCGTGCCCAGAGCACAGCGACGAGAACCCTTGGAGCCGGGAGCGCGCACGGACGGCAGGACCTGTGGGTGCCCGGAGAGCGGACGCCGACCGTGGTTTCAGACGGGGCTGGCCCCCTGTGGGCACTCACCTCGCCGAGGGAGGGGAAGCGCTCTGCCCCAGAGTCCAAGCCGCTGTCCCCCTCCTGGGAATCCAGAGAGAGCCGGCCTGGGAAGGAGACAGATGACACGGAAGGTGGCATCGTGGCCTGGGGGGCCCGTGGGCAGGGTAGGGGGGCCAAGTGCCACCTTCCCTCCTTTCCGGGTTTCCCTCAGGTCAGATGCTCTACACCCGGCTCTCACCCACCAGTGTGCCTGTGCCCGGGCCACGTCAGTCCCGGAATGAGACTCTGCTGTGCCAGATCACCGAGAGTCTCGCCCCCAGCCCCAGTGTGGCCTCCCAAGGGCCTGACTGCTGTCGTCACAGTTCCTCTCTGGTCCGCAGCCGTCGGTGCTGCGGTCACGCACTCCCGTCTACAGACTAAGCCGCCCCCGCCGCCCCTGTGCGTGGATGTCGCTTTCTCTCCCTATGCTTGTGCCCGGAGCAGGGCCTCCAGTCAGTCTTTCCAGAACCTGCCCCAGGGGGAGGGGACAGTGAGTAAGGAACCCGGACCAGAGTATGGAGAGCTGGGCCGACTTACCTTCTGACGACCTCTGGCCGGTGTCACCGTACAGGGACAGCAGGTCCTAAAAAACAAAGGTGCCGAGGGTGGCAAGTTCTGCAAGCCTCTCTCCTACTTGTTCCCTCCTCCAGCCACCCCTTCCCTCATCTCCGCAGACAGTATCTGCTGCAGTGAGCGGCTGCTTCTCATTTGTTGCCTTAAAAATGCCCAGACTGGGGAGCCATTGCATCGTGGGTAGTCGGGAGGATGGTGGAAAGGGAGAAATTCTTCAAACCCACGGATTTGCCACCCCGGACCTCAAAGCATCTACTGCCTCGGTTGGGCTGGACGCAGAAGGAGCTTCCCGCCAGGAAAGCTGGTGACTGAGGGCAGCGGAGGAGGGCTGGCCTCTAACTGCCGCCGACCGACAGACCGACCGATAGACGGGGCTGGGGGATGGGACTGTGGTGATAGAGCTCGGCTGCTCGGGAAGCCCGCCCTTCTAGATCTCGTCTAGGCTTTTGGGAAGCCCGAGGCAGGGACGGCTCTCTACCATAACCGAGGAGCCCAGAGACCTCACGTGACGTGCCCAAGCTACGCAGCAGGAAAACTGACGCCGGGGCTGGCGACCCGACCCACCACCCCGCAGAGCACACGGGTGCGGACAGCGGCAGGGGCATGCTTCTCTCCCGCAATACCACCCCGCTCCAGTAGGCCCCGCTGTGACCTCCGTTCTACAGACAGACACCGAGGCTCCTGGGAAGTATGGAGCCTGCCCAAGTCTTCCAGAAGGCGAGCACAGAACCTGAGCTCCTACCAGCCATGCGACACTGACTGTCCTTCAGAAGACACAACGGTTCAAATTTGACTAGCCTGCGGTTCCCAGACATTTTGATCTGGATGCTCTAAAGAAGAAAGACGGTCATCCTCCAACAAGTTCTACCAGCTTTGGCAAAACTATTCTCGGAGATCTTAAAGTTTCTGGCGGGTTCCTTCTTATTTACCCAAAGAGTTAAGGCCCGATGGAGATTCAGACGGATGCTAATAACAAAGCCCTTGACTAGGACAGGTAAGGACACTCCTCTCTGGAAACTCCGTTTACACAAAACGGTCAGCGCTGTGGGTCCCTCACTTGGGCTGACGTGCAAAGTGCTGGGACGGGGGCTGAAAGGAGCCTCCAGACGTGCGCCGTGTGAGATCACTCAGGGACAGCCGTCAGCTCCAAGGACAGCACTGGGGAGCAGGTGACAGGGAGACTGAAGCCAAGGGCCCGACTTAGTTCATGCGTGTTTCCTTCCGCCGCAGGCTCATCGGGGGCAGGAAGGGGCCCTTTGGCGCTAAAGAAAGAATTGCTGCCCTCCGTTCCCTGTAAAGTCCTGGACGCTTACTGGTCAGCCCCTGCACAGCTCCAGGGTCCTGCACAGCTCCAGAAGCCCATCCGGGCTCTCCGCGCTCTGCCCCCGGCCGCCTGCGCGGCACCCGCCCGGAGCCCAGCCTGCGTCACTCACCGCCGAGCCACCCGTCTCCTGCTGGATCTTCCGCTGTAACTGAGTGACGCGCCTCCGGGCGCCCTCCATCTGTTCTTCCAGCGGGCTGGCGGGGTTCCGGCTGTACACCTCGCAGATCCGCTGGGGACGGGCGAGGGTGACGGGGGAAGGCAGAAGGTGGTCAGTGGAGGACAGACAACTCACGGGGGCAGGGAACGGGGAGTCACCCCACAACAAAGAGAAGAGACGGGAGCTCTCTGCCTTCGGGAGACGCACGTTAGGAGGAGGGAGAGGTGTGGAGGCGGTGAGGGCGCAGGCGATGCTGGAGAGGGACGGCAGGAAGGCCCGGGCAGTCTCTCCCTCTCCTGCTCCAGGGGCGGATGCACAGCGTCCCCGTGGAGCAGCCGGATGTGCGTGCCCGGCTGGACGCTCACCCGGCGCGCTTACGGCCTGGGCTGTGCGCTCGGGGAGGCTGGACTTGAACTCCGCCACCCGTGCTCACTAACTGCGTAGACCCGCAAGCTGGACCGGGTCCTCACGGATAAAACGGGGACAGCCGGGAGACCTGAACGCCATCGCGTCCATGAGGACTCAGCGGGAGCAGCTACTGTCATTTCACTCCGGAAGGAAGTGTTGGCTCGCGATTAAACAAGACGGTGGGTGCACACGTTCTCGAAGCTCATCTGAGGCCCCCCTGCCACCTGCCAACCGCATTTTACAACCCCCCGCTTCTCGTTCCATCCCGTCCGAGCCGCCCAGCACACGACATCACATCCCGGGCCCGGCCCTTGGAGAAGCCCTGCTTCCAGCTCCCCGGACTCTGCTGAGACGCTGCGCATGCCCTCGGGCTCCCCTCCAGTGGCTCCTTCCCCCCATCCTGCGAGCACACGAGCCCTTCCGTCAGTTATGACTACCCTCAGCCCTTTCACCCTCCATCCACGGACACATCTCCAGACACGGGTCCACCCTCGGGGCCAGACCCTGCTGCCCGCAAATGATCTGACTGCTACTCCTCCAAGGAGCCCGATGACCCAAGGCCAAAGCCAGAGGCCTGGCCCCAGCCGTCACCTCTCCAGCGCCCCCTCCTCGGACAGCCGCCCCGGTGCCCCCCCCCCCCCCTCCCAGCTGCCCGCAGCCTCGCCTGGTCTCCACCCCGCCTTGTGTGCCAGCCATGCCAGTGCAGGACACGCATGTGCAGGGACACGCGGTGTGGCCCTGGCCTTTAAGGAACTTAATCCCGTAGGGAGAAGGACAGATAATTGAAATCTGAATGTAACAGCAACCATAGCAGCGATGTTATGGGCGGGTGCGTGTGCGGTAAGAGCACCGGAGCATCACGTTCTATCCCTGCGCGCTCTCCTCCTCTGGCCCCGGCACCCTGGGTGACAACACCCGGTCCCCACTTTCAACTACCAGCTCGGGCCGAGGATGCCTGAACCTCTGTCCCAACCCTGCCCTCTCCCTTGAGGCTCAACCCTGTCACGTCCACCGGCCGGGTCCACGGCCTTTTTATCTGAACGTCGCACGGTCAACCGAAGCTGACCTTCATTTCCTGCCCCTGGACCCGCCCCGCTCCTCTGCCTCTGAGATGTCCCCGTGGCCCCCCGTGGCCTTCTGGTGTGTCCACGCACAGAACACGCATCTCCGTGGAGACTGCCGGTCTGGAGGTGTGATCACTCCCCTGTTCAAAACCCTGACCAATCCCACGGTCTTCAGAATAAACCCCAAGCTCAGACGGAATTCTAGGCCCAAAGTATGTTCCAGAGTAAAACAGACCGAACCCAAACTCAAGGGCCACCTCAGGAAGCCTGCTCTGATTACGGCATGATTATTCCTTCTTTTGGGCTTCTGTGCCCTCAAAAACCATTGTAGAAACTGTTGACACGTGATTCACGTAACGTAAACCTCACCGTTTTAAAGTGCCCAATTCAGTGGTCTGGAGCGCCTTCGCAGAGCATACAAGCCGCCGTGTAATTCCCGAACGCGGCCACCACCCGACAGGACGGCGGTCACTCTCAACTTCTCCCCTCCTCCACCCCCGAAACCACTCATTTACTTTCTCTCTTTACAGACTTCCCTATTCTGGACTTGCACGTAAATGTCATCCTACAGCCTGTGGCCTTCTGTGCCTGGCTCTCTCACGAGCAACACGTGTTCGGGGTCCCCGTGCTGTGCAGCGTGTGTCCGACCTTGTTATGGCCGAGAGCCATCCCATCGTACGGACAGACCACCTCCGTTTACCAACAACTTTTGGCTTGTTTCCGCTTTGGGGCCGTTATGACCAATGGTATGAAGAACGTTCACGTACAGGTTTCTGCCTGGATGTGTGTTTTCAGTCCTCTCGGGTTGTACCCGGAGTGGAATCGATGCATCTGTGATCCTCTGCGTTTAGGATCTGGAAGAATTGCCAAGCCGTTTTCCACAGCGGCTGCGTGCCTGCACATCCTCACCGGCAATGGTGGGTACAGATGAGGGTAACGAGCACGCAGACAAAATACACAGGCCACTGTCACCAACAACTGTTAACTTTCTGTTATTCTGGCTCTAACCACCCTAATGGGTGTGGAGCAGTGCTGTGGGGCTTTGATCACATCACCCTGACGACTGATGATGTTGAGCGTCTTTTCACGAGCTTATCGGCCATCTCTACGTTTGCTTTACTGACCGTCTATTCAAATCTTTGGCCAACTTTTAAAGGCGCTCACGTGTCTTTTTTGCTATTAAGTTTTGAGAGTCCTTTACACAGTCTGGTACTAGGCCCTTACTGGATATATGAGTTGCAAGTATTTTCTCCATTCTGCGGGCTGTCTTTTTACTTTCTTGACAGTGTTCTTTGATGCACGAAGGTTTTGAATTTGGATGAAGTTCAATTTATTTTATTTTATGTTTTTCGCTGTTTCTACTTCTGGTGTCTTACCTAAGAAAACGTTGCCTAATCCAAGGTCGCGAAGACTCGTACCTATGTTTTCTTTTTAAGTTTTATTTATTTATTTTGAGAGGAGGGGGGTAGTGAGCATAAGTGCGAGATGGAGGAGGGGCAGAGAGAGAGGAGAGAGAGAGAATCCCAAGCAGTCTCCATGCTGTCGGCACAGAGCCCAATGTGGGGTTCAATCCCACGAACCCTGAGATCACGACCTGAGCCGAAGTCAGATGCTTAACTGACTGGGCCGCCCAGGCGCCCCGAGAGTTTTGCAGTTTCGAAAAATAGTTTTAGTTCTTACAAGTGAGTCTTTGAGCGGTTTGGAATGAATTCTGGGAATCGTGTGAGGTATGGGTCCATGTCCGTTCTCTGCGTGCGGACAGCCAGGTGGCCCAGCACCGGTTGTGGACTCTGTCCACTAAATGGTCTTGGCATCCGTCAAAAACCAACTGACTATATTTGTACGGTTTAATTTCTGGACTGTGACTTCTCTTCTCCTGATGTGTAGGCCTGTCCTGATCACCGCGTGACACGAACACACTTAAGTACCTCTACGTATTATAACGTGGGGGAAACTGTACCTCCCTTCATCCGTCGACCCCCTGCTGGAGTACGAGCGCCACGAGGAAAGAGCATCTCTCATTTGTCTCTGTGCCGACATCGCCGTGCTCCACCCCGCCACACAGATTCCATGCCTGCCGAACCCAGGAGTGCGTCTTCACGTGTGCGTGCCTTTGGCTGACGCGGTCCGTTCACCGCCGTCCCTCCGCATCGGTTCCGCCCACAGAAGTCCCTCTTTGAGGCCTCTCTCTGGTGTCCCTGCGTCTCCTGTCATTCACCAACTGCTCTCTTCCGTGTCCCCTACCAACTGGCCCATCGTGCTACGAATCTTCTCCGTGAGCACAGTCACGTCGAGGGCAAGAAGCGCCTCATCTTTCGGTCTCTGAACGCTGCCCAACAACAGGGCTTTCCGTGCAGCGAACGCTCACGGCAACGTGAACTGAAACGGAGGGGCCGGGCCAGGACCTGGCTGCCCGCCACAGTGAGAGCGCATCACCCCCGCCCCCGCCTGAATCTCACTCTGCACCCCTCCCGCCGGCGGGGCCCCCACCCGCCCCGCCTCCCTCCCCAGAGACCCCGAGGCCTTGCTCGGTTCTGGTGCTCCCTGGCTGTGCTCTCCTCGCCCGTCACCTGCTGGCGCGGGGCCTGCGGATCTACTATTCCGACCTGACCAGGTGCTCCGGTCCCTATTCCCCTTCTCAGCCGGGCTGCACAGTCACGAATCCCACGGCCCACGAGGTCCAGCTGGTAGGTAGGGTTTGGCCGTGACGGGCTGCGCGCCCGGAGCGAGGTCGTGCACTTGGCTGCGGGTTTCACTACGGCCGCGGCCAGTCGCCCTGAGCAGGGGCCTTACCTGTAACTCCTTTTCCTCCTGCTTCAGCATATTCCGAAGGATCTGGGTGGCATGTTTTTGGAATTCGGGATCCTGGGAACGGAGCATAGGACAGGTGAAGGCTGGGAACAGCCCCGTGGCTTGATTCTCCTCTACCTGCTGATTTCTCAGGCGAGAAAAGCCACCACAGCAGCCTGGGCCGTGCGGGCGTGGGAGTCACACTCGGCTCCTCACTTCCCTCAGGGCTTCTACTGCGGAGTTTCCTAGAAGCCTTGGCCGTAACCACCTCTGCTGTCCAACGGCTCCCAAATCTCCTGGGACTTCTGCTCTGCCTTCCTCCCCACTGGAGGTCCCGTCCCGTCTCCCAACTACGCCCTCTCCGTCCTCTTAGCTCCTGTCCCGGGTCCGCCCCCTCCTGGTGTCTGTCCTTTCCCAATTCTCTGCCTACAGCAGGGCTCCATGTCCCCCTCCTCCCCAGCGTATTCCACAGTCTTGCAGCAACGGCTGGGGGTGCGGGGGAGCTGTGGAGCAGGGCCCTTGAGGGCCTCCTCGGGGTCTCCCCCATTTAGGAGGCACGAGCCCACTGCTGTCTGGAAAGACCGATGCGTTTGCGTGGAAGGGGGACACTAAGGACGGAGTGGCCGCTTTCTTGCAGCCAGCCTCTCTCTGCTCTGCTTTCTGACAGGCTTCACGGATCTCTGGCTTGTCTTCTCACCAGAACACTGAGCTACAACCTGCTTTCCTCCCCACGGATGAGAGCTGAGGAGGGGAGCTCACCTGCAGTGGTTTGGGCCCCGTGATGTGCTGTGGAGGGGGCGGAGGCGGAGGCGGAGGAGGCGGTGGGACCGTGGGGGCGACTCGGGGGGCTCCGGCTGGGGCCGGGTCCTGCTGCAGCCCAGAGACGCTGACGGATGAGGGGGAAGAGCCCAGGAGGGTCAGTGCAACGTAGGCACCAGCTGGAGGAAGACAGACAAGGAGAGGCTTGCTCGTGGCACATTGTTCTGGACGGCAGACACTCAAGCTACATAGGGGTCCTCCTTCTCCTTGCACGGAGCTTAAAATTCTGCAGATAAAATTCTCTGCACTTCAACGCCCTGTCATCCCTAATCCCAGCTCACTGGCCCTGCGTTCCTTCCCTTCCTTCACGTGGAACGCTCAACCACAGTCCCACCGGGATACGTGGCCGCACTCCCCAGCGGCCACCTGTCCAGCTCTCGTGACATTCAGTCAAGCCCCTGGCACACAGGAGGCACGTGGAAGCTAGCCCCCCCCCCCCCCCCTTGGCCCACCCACCAACTCTTTCCTCAAATCTGTTGCTTCTGTTTCATTACCTGGGCAGGCCTGACTGTTGTGTCTTCCTGGCTACAAACAGGATGTTTCTGCTTCCCTCCCCCCCAGATAGGAAACCAATGAGAAAGGCTGTCCGTGGGGGGACAGGCAGTGAATGGTACTGGAGGGGCCCGATATGGATATGGCCCACATGGGCGTGTAGGGAGACAAGAGGCCACCGTCTGCACATGCAGTGACCACAGGGAACGGGGGCAGGCCCAGCGGATCAGGATTAAAGACGTGACCCCGGCTGCCTCTGTCACATACAAAGGACGCCCCGGGTCAAGGGGCCTGCCCCCACAGCCCACCTGCTCCCCTACTTGCTGTGCTCGGCTCTCTCCAACTCACATTTGATAAGCTTTACCACCTCCAGGTGGGAGCTGTTGGTCACCATGGTGCCGTTCACCTGTTGGGGGACAGATGCTATTAAGTAACCAGATGGATGTACAGAATCCTTCTCAAGGTCGCAATGTCACTCCTTCAAAGCCATTTTCCATGCTCTCCAGACACCTCCGGTCACTTGTTTGCTCTGTTCTCATCTGCCGTACGTTCTGTCCTCCCAGCCAGTCTGTGAGGATCCAGGGATGAGACCTGCAGCTTCACCTGTTATTTCTGGTAGGTTCCATACCAGCTACCTGCCCGCACTCCTGTCACCTGCCCCGGCCTGTGTCCTCCTCACGAGAGGACCGAGGGATCTCCTCGTCTAGGATCTCCTGAGCACGTCTAGGACTCTGTGCTGGGTGGACAGGGCGGGCAGGTGACAGCAGGTGGCAGCTGGCCAGGACCTCAGGTCAGTGCAGCGTGGGGACGGAATCCAAAGGCACTGGGCCCCTCGCTGGCCTCAGCCTCTCCGTCTTAACTGTATTTTTGTTGTTTGTTAAATGAATGGAAAGATAAAACCCATCCCAGAAGCTCGGTTGCTTACAGTCAAGAAGGGCCGAGGATGGGGCTCCTAGAGGCTGCCCCTGCTGCCAGGCACACCCCGGCTCCTGTCGTGGCCCCACCCCCAACCCGGGGGCCCCTGGTGGCAGTGAGGCCAGGGGCTGCAGGTGCCGGACAGAAGGGGAGGGGCACTCACTTTGATGATCCGGTCGCCTTCTTTGACACCAGCTCTCATGGCTGCCCCTCCTGTAGGGAGACGACCTGGTCAGCAGAGCCCGGCCACCCTCCCCAGAGGTCCCTCCGACTTGTCTTCTCAGCCCCTTGTGTCAGGACCTCAAATGCCGGGGGTGCCTCTTGTCCTGCTCCAGTGACCAGACTTCCAGCGGCCAGACCACGGTGCTGGAGAGGCAGGCCGGGCTCCGGGGAGTGGGCGTGTGCTTTATTCGAATGTGTCTGGATGTCCCAGACCAGTAAGAGCTACTTCCTATGATCCAGTGGGAAGGATGGGTTTACCGTATCAACTGTACTGTTAGCATAATGATAGTTATTAACAGGAATATGGACAAAAGGATAAAAACGAGGTTTCCAAGCGTCCTTCTGAAGCCCTGAAGGGTTCAGGGGTATCCTGGGGTTCGTATCAATAAAGATGATCATGGTCACTCACTGTCAAAATTTGTTTCAGGCTATTTAGTTCCTCCCTTTAAAATGGGCCACATTAAGAGCTTCTGATTGAGACTCACTGAGACGCTGCCCCTTGGCCAGAGGCTGCGCTGGCTGTGACTGCCGTGTGGTTTTCCATGACTCAGTCCTGGTCTGATTTACATCCAGGAAGCATAAGAAACACGAAAGCTGAGGCCAGCTAACGAGCGGCGTAAAGACTGTTTTCGTGAATCTGCCCCAGATGATCATTCAATCTGTGAGCTGCACTCATCTGATCAAAACAAAACTCCCACAAAGCACACATAGATGTTTCTGGTCTAAAAAGAGATTCTACAGCGCTGACTGCGTCCCAGTTTGGCTTTTCAATACGGGACTCAAGACTACGCCCTCGTCTCCAGCGCGCTATTTACGGAAGAGGACTCGAAAGGAGAGTGAGATGCTCTACCCTGTGTCTGGAAACCAAAGGTGGGAAAGAAAGTAGGAAACACACGTGGTGATTTCTAGTAACTTAGCGATTCGGAAAAAAACCAGTCTCCAGAGCAAAGGAACCGGAGAAGCTCTCAAGCCTCAGTGAGCATGAGTCACTGGGGGATGTGTTCAAAGGCATGACCCCTGGCCCCCTGGTGGACAGTGATTCAGTAATTGTGGCCGTGGGCTCAGGACGAGGATGGCAGCCATCCTGGGGTCCGGGTGACTCTGATGTCGGCAGGGCACCAACCACACTCTGAGAAACTGAACTAGAGAAGCCTAAGGTCAGGGAAAGACCGTAACCACCACTTCGTTACTCCCGAGAGGTCGACGCTGATGCCAATGTAGGCTCTCCTTGTCTCCTGCCCCAAACGCACACACACGTGTGCAGAGACACCCGTGCACAGACACACACATGGACAGACACACCCCTTGACTCAGGGCTCCCTGGCAAGCCACCCCTCCGCCCTTGTCTCTCTGGGTCCGACTGTGCTTGGGCCTCAGGGCAGGGACATGTAAGAGGGCTGAGCTGCACCCGAGGGACCCCCATGCTATTTGCGTGGGGCAGGCCGCAGAGGTGAAGGACGAGCATTTTGTCCCCACCAGCTCCGTCTCCCCTGTCCGGCAGCAGGGACAACACGGAAGCAGAGAACAGAAGTATCTCTTCAGAGCTCTGTCCTCGGAGAGGAAAACAAGCCCCACAGACACAAGTTAACTCCCAAACATCTGAGCTGCAATTATTTATATCCTCGTGTGATCTACAGACCTCATTTTGGTCATGAATTTGAAATTCTCTTTTTACTTTTCCCATAAACAAATGCCAACTATTTCCTCAAAATTACTTAAAGTCTATTTTTCTTCCCACTGTGCAATGTACTTAGTGTGAAATGCTAGCCTGCTCATAGGCACACCTTGTCTTACTGTACTTTGCAAGCAGTGGGTTTTACAAATGAAAGTTTTGCGGGAGGGGCGCCTGGGTGGCTCAGTCGGTTAAGCGTCCGACTTCGGCTCAGGTCATGATCTCGCGGTCCGTGAGTTCGAGCCCCGCGTCGGGCTCCGTGCTGATGGCTCGGAGCCTGGAGCCCGCTTCGGATTCTGTGTCTCCCTCTCTCTGCCCCTCCCCCGCTCATGTTCTGTCTCTCTCTGTCTCAAAAATAAATAAAAACATTAAAAAAAAAAAACTTAAACAAATGAAAGGTTTGCGGGAACCAGCATCGAGCAAGTCTGTCGGTGCCATTTTTCCAGCGGCGTTTGCTCACCTCCTGTCTCAGTGCCACATTTTGGTGATTCTCACAATATCTAAAACTTTTCTGTTATTATATTTTTGTATGGTGATCTGTGACGAGTGATCTTTTTTAGGTTGAAAAAACTTATTTACATTAATCTATATTTTAATTCTTGAGGGAAAGAGAGAGCGTGCGCGCGTGTGAGAGAGCGCGTGAGTGTGTGCGCGCCCAGGGGAGAGAGGCGGAGGGAGAGGGAGAGAGAGAATCCTAAGCAGGATCCAGGATCCATGCTCAGTGCAGAGCCCGACGCGGGGCTTGATCCCACAACCATGGGATCATGACCTGAGCCGAAATCAGGAGTCAGACGCTCAACCGACTGAGCCACCCAGCTGCGCCTGCGACGAGTGACGTTTGGTGTTACTGCTGTGATGGTGTGGGGGGCACCACGAGCGGTGCCCTGTAAGACGGTGAACTTGACAGATGCTCCGCCGACGGCCGTGCCCCCTCTCTCTCCCTTCCTCGGCCGCCCTGTTCCCTGAGACACGGCAGCAGTGACATTAGGCCGATCACTGACCCTACGACGGCGCTGAGTGTGCAGTGAAAGGCAGAGTCTCGCGCCCGTCGCTTGAAATCGGAAGCTGGCGGCGATTCGGCTCAGGGGGGAAGGCGCGTCCAAGGCCCAGACAGACTGAACGCTTAGGCCTCCCGCACCCGACGCTTGGCCAAGTTGTGAACGCGAGGGAAGGTTCTCGAAGGAAATGAGGAGTGCTGTTCCAGGGAACACGCGGATGACGAGAAAGCTAAACGGCCTTACTGCCGATGCGGACAAAGTCCGAGTGGTCCGGACGGAGCATCGCACGCACCACGTCCCCGGTCCAGAGCCCGGTCCAGAGCAAGGCCCGCGCCGTCTTCGTTCCGCGGAGGCCGAGCGAGGGCGGGAGGCTGCACGGGCGCAGCGAGACGCTGGCTGAGGCCGGTCCTGAGGTCTCGGGAAAGAAGCCGCCCGCGCGACACAGAAGCGCAGGGAGAAGCATCCGGGGCCGATGCAGAAGCCGCGGCAAGTTCTCCGGAAGATCCAGCTGAGAGAATTCACCAGGGTGGCCACGCTCACCAACAGATCCTCAGTGTGGACCGAACAGTCTCATGTTGGAAGGGGACGCCGTCCGGGACTCTCGCGGCCAGATGGGACAAGTCAGGGCCGGGTTCCCAAGCTTCGAAGGACGGGCGGACTCTTGTCAGGGGCTAACGCGGCTGGTGACTGTAAGCTGAAGCTCCTTGACCTTTCCCAAATTCTTGGGGCCCTTAAGAATCCTGCTAAACCTACTCTGTCTGTGCTCTAGAAATGGAACAACAAAGCCTAGAGGACAGTACATTTGTTTACAACATGGGTTACTGAATATCTTATGTCCCCCGTTGGGACCTGCTGTGCAGAAAAAAAAAAAAAAAAGATATCTTTCAAAATATTACTGCTCCAGGGAGCCTGGGTGGCTCAGTCAGTTAACCATCCAACTTCAGCTCAGGTCATGATCTCGCAGTCTGTGGGTTCGAGCCCTACGTTGGGCTCTGTGCTAACAGCTCAGAGCCTAGAGCCTGCTTCGGATTCTGTCTCCCTCTGTCTGCCCCTCCCCCACTCATGCTCTGTCTCTGTTTCTCAAAAATGAATAAATGTTAAACAAACAAACAAACAGGGGTGCTGGGTGGCTCGGTTGGTTAAGCGTTCGACTTCGGCTCAGGTCGTGATCTCGCGGTCCGTGAGTTGGAGCCCCACATCAGGCCCTGTGGCTGACAGCTCAGAGCCTGGAGGCTGCTTTGGATTCTGGGTTTCCCTCTCTCTCTGCCCCTCCCCTGTGTGTGCATGTGCGCGCGTGCTCTCTCTCTCTCTCTCTCTCTCTCTCTCTCTCCCAAAAATGAACATTAAAGAATTTAAAAAACAAACAAAATATTACTGCTCCTTGACCATGACCCGGGCACCCAAGAGCTCTGATGGACAACGAGACGAGTGTTGTTGTCGTGCCTGCTGATACAACACCCGTTCTGCAGCCCAGCGTCAAGGAATCATTTCGACTTTCGAGTCTCATTACTTGACAAGTGCATTTTGTAGGGCTGTGGCTGCCATAGATAATGATTCTGCTGATGGATCTGGACAAAGCAAATTGAAAACCTTCTGGGAAGGATTCATCATTCTAGATGCCACTCGGCCCATTCACGGTTCACGGGAAGAGGTCAAAACATCAATATTCACAGGAACCGGAAGAGGCAGCCTTCACGGACTGACTCGGAGGGTTCAAGACTTCCGCGCAGGCAGAAGTGCAGTGTGGCCTGAGGACGGGGCTGAGTGGCCGCAACCTCAGGATAAAACCTGAGCGGACGAGGAGGTGCTTGCTGGGGAGGAGCGGGGCGGGTGGTCTCCTGAGACGGAATCCGCTCCTGGTGACATTGCCGCGAAGACTGTTGAAATGACAATAAAGGACTGAGAATATCCCATCAGCGCGGTTGCTAAAGGAGCAGCAGGGCTGGAGAGGAGGGACTCCAATTTTGACAGTTGTGCTCTGAGCAAAATGCTCCCCAACAGCAGCGCCCGTGACAGAGAGACATTCCTAAAAGGAAGAGTCGCTTGATGTGGCAAACGTCATCGTCTCATCTCAGGAAATCGCCACAGCCGCCCCCGGCCCCAAAACATCGAGGCAGACCCTCCGGCAGAGACTGTGACTCGCTCATTAGCAGGAACGCCCCGCAACAAGGTGTTTTTAACGAAGGCGCGTGTGTTGTTTTCTCAGACGTGACGCCACCGCACTCTGAGACCACAGGACGGTGAGAGCGCGACTTTCACGCGCACGGAGACACCAAATCGTCGCTCTGAGCCGCTTTACTGCGACGCCTGCTTCTGTGGCGGTCAGGGGCCGAGCCCGTACCTGTCAAGCCTAAGACTCTCCACGTCACCCGCGCCACCCCCGCGGCCACACTGAGGTTCACCCCCCTAGGGACACCGGTTTACACGCGTCCCCGCTCCCACGTCCTTCCCGCTTGTCAGCTCCGGCCGGGGTCGCTTACCAGCACGGCTCTACCTCCTGGCGGGCGACACGGCTTCCAGGTGCTGGCGGCTCTTCCAGTCGCAACTGGCGGCTCGACCGACCCGCCTACGTGCCCTCCCGCTCTGCTCCCTTCCCATCCTGCCAGCCGTCTTTCATTCCCACCTTTGCGACTGCTCCCGAAATCCTACTGCTTCTCAGGGAGGCTTGGACCACAAACCGCCCGAACACCGTTCGTTCCCAGCACCGTCTCCTCCCAGACCGCCCGGCACACGTCATTTCTCTGGCCCTTCACTATTTAACGTCGGCCGCCCCGGCACCCGCACCCGCCCGGGCCGGCACGCTGTCCCAAACTGTAGGGTGCTGCAGGTGGCACAAAGACGGGGGTCTCCGACCCCACACGGCACCTTCTGACCCGGTAAGAGGGCCTCCCTTGGGTGGCAACCTGGCATCTACCCGACAGCCTGAGGGCCACCCTGCCGTTCTTACCCTTCCCAACGGGGAAGCGGGCACGCGACGTGACCCCTACGAGTTCTGTCTGGCGCACGGCACTGCCGACACGGCCCCGGACGGCCCCGGGGACCAGTTCGTAGCAATTCACACACGCCCAGCACTCCCCACACCTCCAGGGAGCGCCCACGCCCGTCCTCTAATCACGCAGCAGGTCACGCACACGGTTGCTACCCACACGGTGTCCCCGTCCCCCGTGGGCAGCGGGACGCGGCACTCACCGGGCCGCACGGACTGCACCAGGACGATACGATCCCCACTGACGGTGAAGCCGAAGCCATGCTGGTCCTTTTGGATGATGACACAGCGCTGAACAAGACCTGACGAGGGTGACAGACAGAGAAGGATCATCAGGAGCCACCACCGACCGGGAAAGCCCCAGGTCGTCCTCCCGCAGAAAGCCTTTCCAGGCTAACCGGCTCCCCAGCCTTTTCCTGAGCAAACCTAGGGCGATGACACGACTGCCTCCGGAGCAACGAACACCTGGAAGCTACCTTGTGCCCCGTGTAAGAAGTCACCCTTCTCCAGTCACTGAGGCGTCTGTCTCTTTGGGTCTGTCGCGTGAGGCTGTCCAAAGAGGGTCAGGACAGGGAAGCAGCCCTGTGACTGAAGCCCAAGTGAGGGGTCTGCTGGGAAATCCCGCCTGGCGAGGGCGGCGGGTGGCGGCTCGTGGGGGGCGACCCGGAGCGGGCCCCTCGCCAGACCCGGGGAAGGGTGCAGGGAAAGAGAAAACCCATTCTTCTCACACACACGTCTGCCCCCAGAATGTGGAGAAAAAGAAAGACAGCCACGGCTGCCGGGTGCCCCCGTCCCTGCGGGTGTGCAGCGGACCCCACACCCTGCACGCTGCACCCCAGACATCGCGCCCCGGATCCGCGGACTGCACACCGCACTGGATGCCGCACACCGGGCACCGAGCCCGCGTGCTGACCCGGGCCCCGTCCCACGACGGCCAGCGCGGGAACCCTGGAGTTAAACCCAACTGGTTTCGGGCCTGCCTCTGGCCCCTCCGAGCCTATGCACTTGGCAAGTGTCTGAAGCCCTCTGTGCCTCGGCCCCCCGCTCTCTGAGCGGGGACAACATCCCCCTTCCGTGGCTGGTGTACGGACAGAGGAGACAAGTCGTATAAACCGAGAACTGCCGAGCCCAGCACACCCCAGGAGCGCGACGGGAAGGCTGCTTTGCCCCCGGGGAAGGCACCCCTTCTGTGTCTGCGTGTTAGCGCCCCAAGGTTACCTGCTGTGTCAGAGGCGTCAGAGGCGTCCGAGGGCTGGCGGAGGTGGGAAGAAGGCCTGCGTCCGGGCGCCGGGTCTCCCAAAGACAGGCTACTTAACCTGCAGGGCAAGGAGAGCAGCGGTGAGCCGGGCGGGGAGGGACCAGCCTGCAGCTCTGTTAGAAGGGGCCCGAGTCTTGGGTGAAGAGAGGCCACCCCTCTCAGCCTGTAACCGGCTTAATCTGGTGGGAGATCGGCCGTGTCTACACCACTATGTGAGGAGGCAACACCACCTATGTGAGATCCGGGGCCGCAGGGCAAGCACGGTCTCCCTGATACCCAGCAAGGCGCGAAGGGCAAGAGCCCTTCCTGGAGGCGGGAGACAAAGAAGGAGTGGCGGGAGCAGACCGCGCACAGACACACACGCTTGGTGGCTCTTACCAGGCGGCAATGGGGCTGACGGAACAGAACGAAGCAGCAGGGAGACGGAGGCAAGGAAAAGACAGGAGAAAACAAAAGCTGGTTAGTGTCAGGAGGCGACTGGCAAAGGACAGGGAGACCGCAGGGCGAGACGGCGGGGCATCAGAACCAGCCGGCAGAGGACGGCGGCCGGTGCAGCAGAGAACCTCCCCGCCTCGGGCTTTGTCTCGTCCCCTCTAGACGGGCACCTCCAGGCGGGGAACTGGGACTAACCCGGGCGGGGTAGCATACGCTTCTCTGGAAGGGAGGGCGAGAGCAATGGCCAAGCCTCTGAAAACGCCCCTCTTCCTGGAGTCTGGCCCGTCCGGTGGTAGAAATCCGGCCCACCATGAGCCCCTACCTGCAGCCAGCCCGAGGCGCCCCGCTCGGCAAAGGTTAAGTGAGACCCTAACACCTCAAGGTATCGAGGTCACCAAACCAGATCTTCCCTTCAACAGCAGTAGGACAAGTTCAATGGCTGCCACGCCTCTCCGTTCAGGAGAGTGTGCCTGCTGCCCCTCTGAGGGGGTCTCCCGCGTGTCCACAGCAAGTGACCGGGCAGAAGGTCATTAGCGGAGGCGCTGTGCGCAGTGGCAGGACATGCCCTTGGTGTAAATGTTCACGTGGTGGCTGGTTGAGCAAACCACAGTGTGACGGTGACAGTATGATGGCAGGGTGCTCAGCTGCGTGTGACGGGAAGGCCCTTAACGGAAAGGAATGGCCTCCAGGATGTGTTGAGTGAAAACAGCAAGGCGCAGAATTACGAGCACAGGGAAAAGTGGGTAAAAGAGCGGGGGGGGGGGGGGGAAGTATTTCTTCGTGTGCGTTTACATGCTCGCTCACGTACGCACAAAGGATCTAAGACACCTCTGGGAGGGTACAAAAGAAACACACACTCTGGCTGCCTCTGAGGAAGGAGACTGCGTGTCTGGGGCACAGGGCTGGTGCTAGAAACTCATATTCTCGATTGCAGCCTTTAGGTTCTGGATCCCGCGAAGGAGCCAGCTCTTCAAGTGATATATATGACACGATAAAATAACTTTCAAAGTTAAAAGACGGAGGGGGGGGGGGTCTTCTTCTCCCCTCATCCTGGCGCCCCTCCTCCCTGGACAGGTGAGATTGCTTTCTCCTGGCTGATCTTTGGATCAGAGAGAGGAGGACGCCAAGGGAGAGGAGAGCGTGGGGCCCAGGAGAGCGTGACGTGGGAATGGAGGACGAGAAACAAGGAAGAACAAAACAAGACATAAACCAGACAAGACACGGGAGACGGCTGGTTCAAGAAAAGCCTCAATCGCACCGAGAAGGGCCGCGGAGTGGAAACTGCCCACAGTGCACTAGTCATCTTGCTGAAATGCAAATCCGCCCGTGTCATTTTGCTGCCGGGAACCTCCCAGAGCTTCCGTGTGGTGCGCGGGGCGGGGGGAAGGCTGTGCTGCCCGAGCTGGGCCGTGGCCGCGGCCGAGCGGGACGTACTGCCGGGTCCCCCCGCGGCCCCCGGGCCCCACCGCCCAGGCGGGACTCGGCAGGCGCGCCACCTTATTCTCCGTCTCTGCTCTTTGCCACCGGCCCTTCACCTGCTCTGGTTTCTGGCCCCTGCCTTTGCCCGTACCGCGCCTGCTCCCCAGATGTCCCTCCCGCCGCACGGCTCGTGACCGCATCCGTGAGCCAGACGAGAGCGTGCGCTGCCGGCAGCTCCGGCTTCTGGCTGTCTTCAAATCACCCGCCTCCAATCTCTGCCCACCCCCACCCCTCCACCCACGCCGGGCACCCAGCTTAGCTCAGCACTCCGTAAGTGGTCTAGAATCCACGGACGATGACCACACTTGCTGCGGTCATCATTCTGCAACGTATGTATGTCACGCTGTCCCCCTGGAACGTGCGCAGTGCCGTGTGGCAATGAGATCTCAGGGCAACTGAGAGAGTGCCCTAGAGCCCAGACCCGTGCTACCCGACGTAACAGCTACAGGCGTCTATTTGAATTCACATCTGAAATAGAATGGAAGTTTCTCAGCTGGCCCAGCCACATTTCCATTGCTTCCTAGCTAGCTACGGTGGTGACCACGCTCACTGGACCCGACAGCACGAGGCATTTCCATCGCCGCGGAAAGCTCTCCTGGACGGCACGGCGCTGCTCCGGGCACCGTGCGAGGCGCTGGGTACAGACGGAGGAGGAGCACACACGCGGGGGCGACAGCTCCGTGCTGGCCCCCCTCAGAGACGGGTCCTCAGGACGGACCTTAACTTGAAGGTCTTTTATTCCAGCCGCTCATCTGCTGTCTGCAGTCAGATCCGCACACCCCACCCCTGGGCTACCGAGGACGGGCCTGAACCCCTCCTCCTCGCCACCTCGGGGGAAAGCCCGTTTTCTGCTGGGACGGCCGGGGCCTCCTCCTGGCCTCGTGCAGTCTGGCCCACGCCTGTATGGAAGCCTGGCAGGGACGGGAACTCGAAACCTGGTTTGCTTTGCGCTCGAGCTGGGCCGTGCGCTGTCGTGCGTCACGAAAGGCACGTGGAGCGGCGGCCCGTGGACCTGGCTGCGGAGGACGCCAGGGGCGTGGACGAGAATCACTTCAGCAACAGATGCGAACGGCCTTTTCTCTTTGAGAGCTTCGAGGAGGAAAAACTACCCCGGAACTGGACAGGAAGACACATCGGCAGATCAGGTGGGCGGAAACAACGCGCGGGCTGCTGGGTCGGCGGGGGCTTGAGCCCGAGCAGAGAGTTTGGAGGGAGCCCTCGGGAAGGTTAAAATCCGAGAGACAAGGGAAGAGGGAGAAGTAAAGAGCGTAGTCGGCCGTCAGAAAAGGAGAAGGGATTTTAATGGCAGGGCTCCCCTCTCCTTCATGCCGTTCCCACCAAGTCTGGCAGCAGAGATCAGATCCGAATCGGCCTAAACCTGAAGGGAGAAGGCCTGGGAGAGTGCAGAGCCCCCCTCCGCCCCCCCGAACACGTGGCTCGCTAAACGGCAGCCACGAGACAGGAGGTCTGGCCCAGCTTCCCAGTAGGGCCCCACCACTGAGCCCCCTGCCCAGTGCAGCCGACGTTTCCAGACCCGCTCCCTGCTTCCCGCCCCCACTGACCGTGTGGCTTCTAGCCTTGGGTCTGGGTGACTGGAAAAGCCCAGATTCACTGCGTGGACCAGCCTTCCCCGGCACGGCCCGCCCTGGGCCCCGGATCGGGACCCGCGATTCCCTCCTCACGCCTGACAACCAGACGCGTGCGAGGCCGCCTGGCGCCGAAGGGCCTTCCACCGAGGGGACCCAAACACCGTGGCCCCGTGACGGCACCGCCCTCTGCCCCTGCTCCTCGAGGCTCTGGTCAAGGGGCACGGACCCCACCGTGCTCTCCCTGGCCACGGCAGCCTGCGTATCTTTTACGCCAAGATTGTATTCTGAAACATTTCAAACGTGCGTTGAGGTTGAGGGGAGCAGCACGATGAGTGCCTGTAGGCCTCCATCTAGACTCCCCAGTCAACATTCGTCACGCTTGCTTTATTTTCCCAAAGTTACACACTTTTTCCCTATTTCAAAGTTGCAGACAGCGTGACACTTGATCCCGAAGTACGTCAGCATGACCCCCCAAGACCTTCGACTTCTCCTGGACAACCACAGTGACCTCAGCACCCAAGGAGCTCACCGTCGATACAACAGAATTACCTCACATGTAGTCCGCGCTCAAACCCAACTGTCGTATGGCTCTTCCGCATGGCTGCTTTCCCATGGCCTGCGACCGGGGTCCAGCCGCAGTTTGCATTTACTCAATCTCCTCGGGATTCGTCTGCTCCAGAACGCCCACCCACTCCGGTCCCTCTGAACCCTGAGGTGTAAGAGCTCAGGCCAGTCGTCTTATCGATCGGCCTGCAGAGGACTCGGCTGTCTCCTCATGATTAGATTCAGATTAAGCCTCTTAAAAGAGTATCACGTAAGTGGTTACGCCAGGTTTGGTTACTTGGGCCAGGTGCGCTCCGGGGAGTCGGCAGTGGTAAAAACATGTTTCCCACTTGAATCGGCGGGCAAGCTGGGGTGATACCTGAGCCAGAGGACCACCCTTTTCTCCAACAGCCCCTCCCCAGCGGCCTCACCCTCCACGGGGGCTCCTTGCTTGGACCGCATGCTGCACTGTAGCCGTAGAAAGGCCATCTACTGATTCCGCCTCTCCTACATCCACTAGCGGGCAGTCTCCTGTAAAGGAGGCAGTCTTTCCCTTTCCTGGACCGGCGCCACGAACTCATGAATTTCTTCCTTAATGCAATGCATTATAGTCCATTATCATCGCTTTTTTTTAATGTTCTTTTTTTTAAGTTTATTTTTTTTTCTGGGAACCTCTATGCCCAACGTGGGGCTCGAACTCATGGCCCCAAGATGAAGAGTCACGTGCTCACTGACTGAGCCAGCCGGGCGCCCCTTTCATCATCACTTTTTGGAAGCTCTCGGAGCTGTCCCCATCTGGCTGGGGGGAGACCTTGTTCCTTTACAGTGCCACTGTCTGTCTTTGAGCACATCCTTGCCTTCTGGCACAAGATCTTCCCGGCTCACTGCCTACCTTCCCCGAGCCAGGCCTGGGATCAAACACTCCTGTAAGGACCCCTGGTTCCTTTCAGTGGGAGTCATACTTAGAGACAGGATCGGGGGGGGGGGGGGGGCCAGGGCAGTGAGTATTTATGCAGAAAGCGTGAGTCCACACTGACATCTCCGGTTTGACTCTGACACTAGCGGGTCCTTCCTCTCCCGGAGTGAGAACCGGTTCCCACGTGAGAGGGTTGCTGGGGTGAACGCACCAACATGTCTATTCAGTCAGTCCGGGGTGTCCCTGCAGCTCTGTCCCCACATCGCGTTGCATCAGAGGCGCACAGTCAGGACCGTGCGCGGAAGCTGCTTTCTGATGTTATCGGCCTGAAATGCATCCAGGCCTCTTTTCATACTTGTACTTAACTTGGGGGGTTTCCTTTCCTCAGTATTTATCTAACTTTACGTTTTGAACCTGTTCAGCACGTACATGGTCGAGAACGCAAGATGCCACCTTACAAAAGGTCCCTCCAGAGCCGCCCCTGCCGCGTCCTGCCCCTGCAGGGAAGCTTTCCCACCGGTCTCTGGCTTCCTCTCTGGGCCTCGTCTTGGGAAGCTAAGGAAATGCACACTGCTCCGTCCCGGTCCGTAGAGACCTTCCACGTCCCTCCCCTTCTCTCTGCCCTGCCGGCCACACCCTGATGCCCAGGCGCCCTCAGCCCTCCCTCCGACACTACTCCCGTCATCTGGTGTCAGTCCTGGCCGGGCTTTCCGGAATGCTCCCCCGACCCTGGCGGTCTGCCCCTCTCCACCCGCAGCAGCACCAGGCGCAGAAGAGGCGCTCTGCAAATCCACGCCGAAACCGTCCCCCCGCCCCCCGTGCGCAATGAAGCGTGGACACGCGTGGAGACTGTCCCGACAACAAAATCCAAAACTGCCCATTTACCCCTCCTGTTGGCCTATGGGTGTGTATATTTTTAAAAATTAGTTAAAATTTGAAAATCAGACCCTTTCACACTAAGAAACCACAGGTTTCTGGTTTCTGGCACCACCGTGCTTCTAAGCCCCACAAGGGGACAACGGCTGCCGACAGGGCCTGTTCTCATCATCCTCGTTCTGTCCTGCCGGCAGCCTGCAGCTAGGGAGCAGCCTAGGATGTCCCCGTGACGCTAGTTACGAAGTCCTTCCTACCTTCCGCGCGGTGTGCGGAACACCTGCCGTATGCTGTCTATTTAACCTTCCCCGGAGCCAGGCGAGGTAGGCAGCACACCCCCATTTTCAGAGTGAGCAGCGGGGTTAAGCGGAGTTGAGATACGATCTGGCTTCAAGGTCCGGGCCCCTAAATGAACTTATCTGACCTGTGGCCACGTATGAGGATCCAACTAACTGGTGTCTATTGGGCCTTTCCTGGTATTTTCTTTTTTGTATACACACAATACATGTACCTCACATGTGCACACGCACACACAATACACGTGATGTACTCTAGACTCACAAGGTACGCAGAACACATACGCTATGTATATCTAGAGAGATAACAAATACGATCAACAGAGATTAAAAAGTACACCCTACGTAAGCTGACGTAGGTCTCTGGTGTCTGGGCAAAGTCATACTCCTGAGCCCCTCCCCAAAGCCAGGAGCGGCAGTGAACCAGGAAAGAGCTACCTTGCCAGGACCTTCGTTCTAGATAAAGTGCACATTCGCTGAACCCTGACCTGGTCTTACTGGTCTGGTTTCCCTTATCTACCAGGGTGGAGGAGCTCTAAGTAGCCTCCTGGCACCCTTTTCAAGGATTCTGCATCTGGGCAGAAGTCTCCCCACGGTCTGAGGCAGACACTCCAGCCTGCACATCCCTGCAGTGAAGGGAAGAGACACTGTTGCCCCTAAGAGCTCATACGCTTGAGAACACTTAGAAAAAAAGAGGCACAGATCAAACGAAAGCAGTCTCCGTCAGAAAGAACCAGAGTGCAGAGTCAACACTTCAAAGGGTGCTGCCGAGAAGGACCGGGCTTGGAAATTCAGGAGCCAATTCCAGTTCTGTTGGAATCCACGGGGCCCTCGGCCACCACCCACTTCTGCACGTGGGTCTCTTCTCAATTCAAGGAGGGGGCAGCGGGGGGTGGGGAGTGGAAGCCCCTGGCAGAGCGGCCAGAGAGGCTCCCACCCCCGAGGTCACGCACTGGCTGCAGAGCGGCGTGGGAACCCCTCACGCTCCCACCCGGGGACCCAACGTGGCAGCTCGGTGGCGGGGAACACGCGTCCTTTCTCGAGCAGCCCCTTCCCTCTGCGCCAGCACCGATTTCCCGGGGTGGACCGGAGCCCCGGGGACAAGGCCGCTCCGACACGTCTGCTGAAGGAACGTGCACGGCCCTCCCTTCAGAGCTGCCGTGAGGCTCAGAGAGGCACTCCGTTAGGTTCCCCACGGCGTGGAGTCCCGTGCAAATCTTTTCAAGGTCCGCACAGGTGACCGACGCTCAACGTGCCAGAGGTGAGGCACACCGATGAGAAAGAGTGGGTGACTAAGAAACGGAGAAGTGAAGATGCCCCCGGCTGTCCCGGTCGCCTCCACGCAGGGCTTTGAGGGCGGCGGGCATCGGGGCGGACAGGTGCACGGAGGGGGTCGGCGGGTGGCGAGAACCGGCGTGCGGGGCTCAACACTCCATGTTTATCACACAGCTCATGCTATGGTCTGGAAAGCACTGTTTTGGGGTGAAATACAGGCTCGGGCTTGGGCTCAGCCTTCTCCTGGCTGGCACCCCACCTCTCCGAGCCCCGGTTTCTCAGCAATGAATGTGGAAAATACCATTTCCTCCAAGGGTGGCTGGGAGCACATCACCCTCACAGAAACCTCAAAGCCAACATGTCCAAACTGAAATCAGCCTCCTAGCGTGGGCCCTGCTCCTAAGCAGAGGTCTCCTCCCGAGGTAACCGTGCCATGCGGTCACTCACGTGGGAGCCCGAGTTACCTCTGACACCCCTGCAAATCTAATCACCGCCACACCCTACTGCCATTACCCACCACTATTTCTGGACCCACCTGCTCTGTCCCTCCTTGCCCCTCTCTTAGCACAGTCGGCCGTTCCCCTCCCTAGATCCCATCCATTCTCTACTTGAGAACTTTCCAGCAATCTCTTAAAAAGACAAAGTGGAACGTTACCCTGTAGCAGATTCCGACCATCCTCATCCTCGTATAAAGGTTCAAATCCTCCCCCAGCCCAGCAGGTGCTCTGGGTGGGGGGGTCCTCGTGCCCCCACTGGCCTCAACCCCAGGAGCCTCCCCGTCCATGAAGGCCAACACACGCTCCAGGGTTCAGGACAAACACCTCTTCCTCCGGGAGGCCTTCCTGGACACCCCACTACGCGGGCCTCCCCCGAAATCTTCCCTGTGGTGCTCAGTGCCGACTGGTCATTTCGTGCTTTCTCGGACTGCTTCACGTCTACTCTCCCCCTTTGCTGATAAAGCTTCATTGTGTCCTGTTGGCCGGAGCACGCAGTCGATATACAATAATTATGACTTGAGGGGTGCCGGGTGGCTCCTGTCGGTTCGACTCTTGATTTCGGCTCAGAGCACGATCTCGCGGTTTGTGAGGTCGAGTCCCGCTTTGGGTTCTGTGCCGACGGCACCGAGCCTGCTTTGGATTCTGTCTCTCTGCCCCTCCCCCACTCGCGCGTGTGCTCCTCTCTCTCAAAAGAAATAAACGTTAAAAAAAAAAGTATGAGCTGAAAGATAACATCAGACCATATGTGCCAGAGAACTTTGCAGACATGAAAATATTGTAAGCACACACTTAGCGTCGATAGAGCCTGAAGGACTGCCACAGTGCACGTAAGTTAGGATTACATTCACGGCTTCGTGGTTTTAACAAAGGCAGGAAGGTGTTAGCCTCTGCATGAACTTACACGGCGAGTGCCATCAACCTGCAGAACCATGTAAGCTCCTACAGTCTTCAGTCTCCCGGACTTCTAGAATTCCATTCTGCACACAAAGCACTAGACAAGAAAATGCACGTTAAAGCGTGTTGTGGCTACAAACTGGGCTGCGGAGAGAGGGGGCCAAAGAAAGAGGAAGGAACCAGAGAGGAGGCCAACTTCACCAGGGCCCGGGAGCGAGGGCAGAAAGCTCTGCTGTGGAAAGACGGGAGGGAGGAGCGGGCACAGGCGGCAGGGGCACACGGCAGCTCTGAGGCCGTCGGTGCAACACGCGGGGGGGACGGAGGGTCAGACAGGACTGAGCCGAGAAGATGGGTCCCCACCCGGGCTCTGCCGCTTCCCAGCCGGTGGATCTAGGAAACCCTCGGGTTCTCCACCGCGACAACGTGGACAGTTCACCTGCCGGCTCTCCCTGCCTCACGGGGCGGCTCGGAGTTACGTGGCAAGGTGCGTCAGAGGCTTGGAGACCCGGAAGCAACATCAGAGCAGGAGGAGAGCTTGGGGCGGGCTGTGGATTTCATTCCCTGTAGAGGCCGAAGGCTCCCTGGGAGTCACGGGAGCAGATCAGGGCACGAAAAGGATAGGTCTGACTGTGGTGGCCAGAGTGGACTGGAAGGGGAGAGGCTGGAGGCGCAGAGAGCAGGTAGGGCAGGGGTCACATGCACCTGAGTGCCAGCACTGCATGGAATGAACCAGAGCAGCCGGGAGAGGGGCTGCAGGACCGTCTTGTGTCGTCCACAGGGGAGCCGCCCGGGCCACAGGCACCAGAAATGTGCTAGCTCGAAGTGAGAGGGTCAGTGTAAAACACACACACGGGTTCAAAGACTCAGTACAAGACAAAAGAGGAATGCAAAATACCAACACTTTCAACACTGATCACAGGCAGAAATACCAGTATTTTGAGTAGATTCAGTTAAATGAAATATATCACTGAATTCCTTTTACCTGTTTCTCCCCTTAAAAAAAATGTTTACTTATTTTGAGAGAGAAACAGAGCATGAGGGGGGAGGGGCAGAAGAGGGAGACACAGAATCCGAAGCAGGCTCCGGGCTCCGAGCTGTCAGCACAGAGCCTGATTACAGGGCTCGAACCCAAGAACCGTGAGATCATGACCTGAGCCGAAGTTGGAGGCCTAACCGACTGAGCCACCCAGACGCCCCCCCACCTTTTTTCTTTTTTTAATGTTTTATTTATTTTTGAGTGTGAGAGTGTGAGTGGGGGAGAGACAGAGGGAGAGGGGGACAGAAGATCTGACGTGGGCTCCGCACTGACAGCAGAGAGCCCAACGCGGGGCTCACTTGCGACCTGTTAGGTCATGACCTGGGCCAAGGTGGGATGCTCAACCAACTGAGCCACCCAGGCCAGGTGCCCCTCCTTACTTTTTTTTTTTTTTCTTCATTTTTAAATGTTTTATTTAATTTTTGAGAGCAAACACACACACGCGAGGGAGGGGCAGAGGGGAGGGGGACAGAGGATCTGAAGTGGGCTCTGTGCCGAGGGCAGGGAGCCTGATGCAGGGCTCAAACTCATGAACCGTGAGACCATGGCCCAAGCTGAAGCTGGATTCTCAACTCACTGAGCCACCCAGGTGCCCTTTTTTTTCATTTTTAAAAGATCCTACTTTTAAATCATCTCTAGGCCCAACACGGGGCTCGAACTCACTCCTAGGTCAAGTCCCACACTCTATCAACCACACCAGCCGGGTGCCCCCTCCTTCCTACTTTTAACGGGACTGCTAGACAATTTCCGATGGCACGTGTGTCTTGCGTTCTGGTTTGCTAGATGAGGCTGCCCTGGCCTCCCTGGGCCACAGCTGTCCCAGACGCAGCCTTCTCTCCCGTGGCGGGGCCTCCAGCCTCTCGGACCGGGAGAAGCAACCAGAAGCCTGCCCAGAGCCGCCACCCAGTGACCAGCACAGACTGCTGCCAAGCACTGCCCCGTGGGTGCAGACCCCTCTCCCGTGTTGCTCACTGGACTGTGACTGCCAGAAGGGCTCCTCTCAGTGTCCCTTCAGGGGGGCGGCCGTCTCCAGCGCTTAGCAGAGAACAAGTCGACTGGCGGTGTACCTTCTCTTCACTCGGGACCTGGCACCGACGCCCCCTCCCCCCCTCCCCCCTCCCCCCGCCGCCCCCCTGCTCAGCGCAGGGGCAGACTCACATCCAATTCACCTATCTGTCTGTCACACACGCCTCAGGAAAAGCCGGACGTCTGGGCCGGGCCAGGAAGTCAAACCAGTATGGGGGGCAGGCAGGGTGGTCCAGCAGGGGGGGCGGATGGAGTACATCCCCATCCCGGCTCCGACCACTGGTGGGGCTCAGAGGAAATTCTTTCCTTTCCATGAACCTCAGTTTCCTCATCTTCGGAACCGGAAAACCAGCCACCCCCCGCCCCGGCTGCTGTAAGAACCAGGACGTAAGCAAAGCGTCTGGCATAACGCCCGGCACACAGCCATGCTCGGAAACTGGCTGCCACTCCTGCCGCGAGCCCCTAAGTCCGCCAGAACGAGGCGCCTGCTCCAGGCGATCGCGGCCTGGCTCGCAGCACAGAAGCGAACTCGGAGTTATCCGGTGTGGGCGCAGCCGCCTCTGGGCCTCCTTGGGGCGGACGCCCTGCTGCGCACTGTGAGGTCTGGTCCACGCTCCTGTGCTTCTGTCCACGTGTCACCCCCGACGAGACGGACACCGTGTGCGGACGGCCGGGGGAGGCGGGGAGGCCGGAGCCGCCGTCCACTAGTGCGGGAGGACAGACACCGTAAGCGCGGCGTCTCCGGAGGCCCGGCCGGGGCGTGCGGCCCGCGGGAGGACAGTCGTGGAGGCGGCCGCGGGGAGGGGGCGGGACGGACAGTCTAGACATCTGGGTTCTAGACCAACTCTGCCCCCGTCTTTCCGGATGCCCTCGAGAGAGGAGAAAATTACACGGAATAAGCGTCTAATGCGTCGCAGGCGTCCGTGTAATCCTCACAACAACCTGGTGAGGCAGACGTGGTTATTTTCCTTAACAGGTGAGGAAAGCGAGATTCAGAGAAGTTCAGCGAGTCACTCAAAGGCATGCAGCCAGCCAACGGTAGAGCCGAGACGTGAACTCCAGCCTGCTGACGCGGAGTCGGGTCTTCCCTCCGGACGCCACGGCTTCCTCGGCCCTGCGCTGCAGAGCCTGGGCCCGATCTCCCTCCCTCCGGCTCTCATCGGGCGCCGGGCTCTGCCCTCACAGGGGGTCTTGGGCGCATCGTGTCTGCGTACCCAGGGAGGGCTGACGCGGAGCTAGATGTGCTCAACGGCACAGGCAGAAAACAACAGGCGCCTTGACGGGCGGCGATCTAGGAGCTCTAGAAGCCCCGCGGAGTCCGCACCGCGGATGTTCGCGAGATGGCCTAGGGTGTTTTTACTCCAGTTTCCTGGTTTTAATGAGAGGAAGGAATTCAAGAGAGGTCAGAATTCACAAGACAGGGCCCGAGGCTTGGACCTGGTGGGGAAGGGCCTCAATCTGGGGCACGAGATGTCTTCCTCGCCTCCGTGGTGCCCAGCGTGTGGCAGTGGACAAGCCACACACCGCGGCCAGGAGCCAGCTTTCGTGGCGACACAGCGGGAAGACGGAGCCTGCCCCTCTCACGGGGCCCTGCGATGACCACGTTACTCGTAAACCCAGAACCGCTTTCGGCGCATCCTGTCCCACCTAAAGTTTTCCGGAAAAGGAAACTAAATGTGTAAATCCTCCTGAAGTGATGATAATACTTAAAAAATTTTTTTGTAACCTTTATTCATTTTTGATAGAGACAGAGCATGAGCAGGGGAGGGGCAGAGAGAGGGAGACAGAATCCGAAGCAGGCTCCAGGCTCTGAGCTGTCAGCACAGAGCCCGACGGGGGGCTCAAACTCGTGACCTGAGCCGAGGATGGACGCTTAACCGACTGACCCACCCAGGCGCCCCATGATGATAATATTTTAAATACACAAGGCACATCTGGCTGTATACTTCATATGAATAGAATTGTTACTTGAGTCAATTTTTGATTACTGGCACAATTAAAGGACAGACCATAAAACAATCCAGAATAATAGCCAATCCAAGAAGTCTCCATTTTGCTTTCAAAGAGCCTGTCATCGGCTCAGAAGATTCACCTTTCTAATTTACTTTTAGTTAAGGTGGATTTTAAACTTGTTTTCTTTCCCTGAGTTCGGATCAGAATTGATGGGGAAGTACTGGGTGGCAGGCGAAAGTTCGCCTTGGATTTTAAAGCTGCCGAGCTGAAGCCATACACTGAGTCACGGGGAGGCAAGCCGCTGCCCTTTCCTACCACCCTCCCCCCCGGACCCTGCCCTCGGCTGAGGAAGATGTTCACAGCTGGGGAGCCACCGGTTGTACTGGGGGGGGCCCGCCAAGGGAGAGGGACAGAGACGGACAGGTGGGGGAGGTTCCTCTCTGGCTGGCAACGGGCTCCCTGCCTTCTGGAAACTTTCCTCAATGCGCTCACCAGTGATGACCACTCCCGTTCTTTGTGCTGTCCAGCCCTTAGGATTTCGACTCCTGCTGTAAGCGCACGCCTTCCCCGCCCCCACATTAACAACATACCTGCTCCGAAGGAGGGACTCTGAGTTTCTTCAGCACCCACCTCTCTAGGCACCTGACCTGGGTCCCCAGCCAAGAGCCCGGGTTCTACCCAGGACCCTTCCCAGACACAACCGGTTAGGAAGCCGATGGAAGGGCAACCAGACCCCGAGGCCCTCACGACAGGCCCATCAGCAGCGACCCCTCTGGGCCCCTCTGAGTCACCGCACCCCACCGGACCCCTGGTGCGGACGGGCCGGGGCCTGCCCTCGAGGAGGGAGACCGGAAGAGGGCTGCACGGGCCCTGCCCGCCTGGACTCTTCTGGGTCTGCAGGTGGGGCAGACACCCTCGGAGGCCGTTTGGTGGGAAGACAAGGGCCTTCAGAGCAGCGGCCCCTCCGTCTTCCAGCGAGGGCTGCTTCCTACACTCTCCTACTGGGTTAAATCTTTTGTGTTGAGGGGGCTGCACAACGGTGAAAGGGGTGTTAAGATTACTGGAGCCGGGGGCGCCTGGGTGGCGCAGTCGGTTAAGCGTCCGACTTCAGCCAGGTCACGATCTCGCGGTCCGTGAGTTCGAGCCCCGCGTCAGGCTCTGGGCTGATGGCTCGGAGCCTGGAGCCTGTTTCCGATTCTGTGTCTCCCTCTCTCTCTGCCCCTCCCCCGTTCATGCTCTGTCTCTCTCTGTCCCAAAAATAAATAAAA
>NC_064813.1:65119182-65149820 GCF_023721935.1 Panthera uncia | reverse complement strand
AAAAAACGTTGAAAAAAAAATTAAAAAAAAAAAAAAAAAAAAAGATTACTGGAGCCGGGAGAATGGACACAACCCCCCCTCCCCGTAGGTGAACGGAGATGCTAAGCACATGTCCTGCACAGCTACACTGCAGAGCACTGACTCCGACTCAGTTTGTGATCAGGCAGCAGTTTCAACAGGGCATCCTAGAGTCCCGGCTATAACCTTGGTTGTGGGTCTTGGTTTCCTCCCAAGCAGAGTGTGGGGCATGTGCGCAGGCAGGGGGCGTGGGGGGCGGTGTGGGGGCCGGTGACGGGGAGAGGGGTGCACGAACTGGATGGTCCCTGCCGTTCCCTCCTGGGAGCCTAGAAACACACACACCTTCCACCGAGGCACAAATCCCATCACCATGGGATTTGTCAGATCAACAAGGGACCCCCCCCCCCCAAGCAGGGCAATAACAGCATTTCAACTTGGAAGGAGCCAGTCTGCTAAACACCACCTTTAAGAAACAAACCAGGACTGACCAGGAGATAATCAGTGGCAAGCAGGACTCGACACTGATTATTCTCCATCGGGCCAGGCGCCAGGTGCGTGTACGGGCTCAACGAAGCGCTGAGTGACAAAATTGCAGCCCCTCCCAAACTCCAGCATCCGGAGAGCGCGCCCCCGCCCCCGCCCGTCTGCTACGCTGAGCTCCAGCTGCCCCCAGCCCGCCCCGTCAGCGTCTCCGGCGACCTGTGTGGCTCCGGAGCGCACACCTGCCACGTCTGAGTCCGTAGGCGCCACTGACGGCCCCGTGTATCAGCCAGCGCTTCACCGTCTTCGGTCACCTCCCCTGTGCCGATCGTGCCTCCCTCCAAACAGGCCACGTCTCACGCTCTTTGTTGACAGAGCACGCGCTGGCGACGCGTGGCTGGGCCCACACCCCTCGTGCGTGCCTGCGACCGGCTGACGGACGGGTTGCAGCGAGGACGAGACAAGCACGTGTGGGGCACACTCACGGAGACGGTGCGCGTGACGAGGCTGCGGGCTCCTGGCGCCCTCCCGGGTGTGGGTGCCGGCCCTGCCGCGTGCCAGCGACGTGGCCTTCGTCGCCTCCGCGCTCTGCGCCCCCGCCGGCTCACCGTCAAAATGGGGGAGGTAAGACTGTCCCTCTCCTGGGGCTGCTGTTAGGACCAGACTAGTTAAACATGCAAAAATGAAATGCTCGGGCCGGGGCCTGGCACACGATGAACTCCTCCAACACTAGCCTTTCTTGCCTGGGTCACTCACCCGGCACGACAACCCCCTGGGACAGCACTACGTGGTGCTGTAAGTTCGCAGACGAGGAAGCCGCGCCGCGGGAACGCAAGCACCACGCTTAGCTTCGCGCACCGGGGAGCGAGGCGCAGCTGGGACACGACCCCGGGCGGCCAATGCCGCGTCCTCCCGCGGGAGGGCACCCTCGGTGCCCGTGCCGCTCTGCCGCAGACCGTTCTACTCAGCGCTCTGACACCTCAGATCCCATGTCCCAGATGGCAGCACTGGCTGCTGCTTTCTCCTTCCGCGGATTTGGGCTCTGCTAGCATTTACTAGGCACCTGCTCGGTGGCGGGTGCAGAGCTGGGTAGCACCTCGCCTGGCCCTCGGAGTAACTCTGCACGCGCGTATCTTATGGATGGGGCCGCTGCAGGCGGAGACGGCCCTGGGTTACGACGGCCTGTGCCAGGGCCGGCACGCGGACCCCGTGACCCCAAGCTCAACGGCAGCCCCGGGCCAGGTGGGCTCTGGGTGTTTCCCGGCCCACGCATAAAACACAACGCGGGCTACCGTCTACACATCTGCCGGCCAAGTGCACAGGCTTCAGGATCTGCTCCCTGGGTTGGTGATCCTGATGCGGACACTGGCCCTGTGACCTCAGGCAAGACAGCTCACCTCTCAACCTCAGGTGTCCTCACCTGTAGCAGAGGTTAGGACTACTGCACGGGATTGTTATCGGACTTGAAGGTGCCGTTCACGAGAGCATTTTGCACAGGGCACGCCATGAACACTCAAGATATGTACCGTGTTGTTATTATTACTGTTACTGCCACCGTGGGAAAGGAGTTGAGTCGCTCCCCTATACTAGTCCAGCATTTCCCCGCCTGTTATTATGGAAGATCCTGTAAGGCAGAAGGATATCCAAGTCAGTGACAGGCGGGGAAACTAAGGCTAGAGACGCAAGGTCCCCACCCAGGGGTGGGGCCGACCGGCTCTCCCGGCCTGGGCCTGCAGCACGTGGCACTTCCACACCCGGCTACCTCTCTGGGCTCTTTAAAAAGGTCCCGGATTTCAGGGTACACAGCCTCTCACCCCCAAGGCAGGCCTTGTAGCCCGAAGCCTGTCCTAACTGCCAGAGCTTCCGGGACTCTCCCCCCCCCCCCCCCAAAAGTGGGTGCTGGGCGAGCTGCTCCAAGTGGAAAATCCAAGTCCATCCCAGGCGGAAACCCCAAATCTCTGCTGTTCCAGCAGATTTCCAGGACGCGCTGGCTCCCAGAAACCACAATTACAGGCAAGCTCAAGGCCGAGCAGCAATTAGGCCCTTACCATCGGCTCGGCAGTCTCTGGCCTCTCCCACCCCCTCAGCCAAACCCCGTCACGGCCCCCGCACGTGGACAGAGACGCAGTGGGGATTTCCACCCCTCCTCCAGCCCCCCTCATTTCCAGGAGGCTGAAGAAGGGTAGGTGGGGGAGGAAAGAAGCCGTCTCCTGGGGGTAACTGATGAGGACTGGAAGGGACTTCCACGTGCTGAAGCGTTCCGAGGTCCTCCTCGTTCCTCCCTCGCTCCTCCCCCTTCTTTCCACAGAGATGACACATCAGGTGTGTGTGTGTGTGTGTGTGTGTGTGTGTGTGTGTGTGTGTACCCATCGTGAGTAAATCCCCCTCCCAAAGCTCCTCCTCATCCAGGCTCGTAGGAACACAGGCCATGCCTTCTCTTTTTTAAAATGTATTTATTTTGAGAGATGAAGGGAATGTGAGCAGGAGAGGGCGAGAGAGAGAAAGAGAGAGAGAATCCCAAGCGGGCTCCACACTGTTAGCGCAAAGCCCAACACGGGGCTCGATCTCACGAACCGTGAGATCACGACCTGAGCCGAAATCAAGAGTTGGCTACTTAACCGACTGAGCCACCCAGGCGCCCCTCTGCCTTTTCTTCTAAACACGCTGCTCTCTACCCTCACACGTAGGACTGGGGTCCCCACACCTGTGCTGTGTGTACTGCCCATCATGTGGGTGGCAGGTCCGCTCAGTTTTCCTCCCAAGACGGCTGCGGACACACCGTAAGAAACAGCATGCTGTCCCCTGGTGCTCCCAGAGGCCTCAGGCTGCCCCTGCTCCAGTCCCCCTCATGTTGGGGCTTTCAGGGGGTCCGAGTGCCCGGGCTCATCCACAGGGACCCTCAGGAGGTATGCGGAGTGCTGGGTAGTGCAGAGGACAGGGACGGAAGGGGCCTCAAAATCCCAAAGGGCTTCTGAGCAGTTATGGCTGGAACGGACGGTTGTGTTTCTCGAGGCCGGTCCAGAGCTCCCAGAACCGCAGCAGCAGAGCAGACCGAGAAAAGCCCCCAAACACACTGGCACTGACCCCATTCCACCCATCAAAATGTGACTGAAAACGTGGATCCCAAGAAGCTTTCCTTGACTTAGTCTCTCCCGGCCGACCTCTCCCCCTTGGCAGGAGTAACCTCAGCTCTCACGAGTTCACTCTGTGCTACTGTGAACAAAACCGGCGAAAAACAGACCAGCATTCCAACCACTCACTGCGAGTTATACGTGTCATACCCAGCGTGACCGGAGGCACGGACACTTCCCTGGGATTCATTCCACAAAGATCTGATTTGTGTAGTAAAGGACACTGGGGTTGACACTCTTCTCCTGGTACTTTTCAATCAATGTGCCTCCACACGTCTGGTTTCCCGGCCAAGTGTATACACCTTGACAGGAAAGGATGTGCCCTCCCTCTTTGGAGTGTCTTTGCCCTCTCCCCTCCCCCAGGGGCCAGCGGGATAAAAGGGGTGTTTCTTCACAGGCACGGATGGACACACACACACACACACACACACACACACACACACAGCATACAAAATACAGACTCTATGCACAGCTGACAAATGGCCACCGACACAAGTCCGAGCGACCGCACAGCCAACCAGAAATGAGCTATGCAGATGGGGCCACGCAACCACACGGGCTGAGAACCACGGACTGAGAACCACGAGGCGACAGCCAGGATTCCCTCCGGCCCCGAGGCCGACCCTGATCGTGACACAGCGGGGCTGAGGGCAGGAGGCGGGGAGCAAGGATGCACCCGTCAAAGACACTGGACTCACAAGATCAAGTGGCACAATCCAGTTTCTACATCGCTCTTTCCTGTTCTTAGAGAAGAAGGGTCCTAAGGACAAGGGGCCCCCTCCCTGGTCCTATTTGCCCCCCGGGGGCCGAACTGCTCAGGAGTGGGCTTCAAGGCTCTGGTTCTTGGTGACATCAGGGAAGTCGGGTGGCTCTGACCTTCTGGACACCCGGACAGGGGTCAGGTCAGAGATGGTGATGACTGACAGAAGGTTCTACCAACTGCCAGCAACCCCCTTCCCCAGAGCACACTGAACCCTAAACGACTGGACCGATGAGTGACACCGACAGTGACCCAAGACCCACTAAGTGTGCCAAGGGCCTGACCCGAGCTGCAGAGGCAGCCCCAGATCTGCAGCGTGAGCCCCATGCCAAGGCCTAGGGAGGCCAGGGGTCCGGTGGGGCCAAACTGACTTACGGGTGGCACGGCGGGGGGGGGGGGGGTGACCCGGTGCAGGGAACTGGGGGACAGGAGGGCCGCTCCCCTTGTGTCAGCCCCGTCCCCTGCAAGGACACGGGAGGTAAGACGAGTGGAGGAGGAGAAGCAGGGAAGGTCCAAGAGAAAGGGGGGAGTACAGCAAGAAAAAGTTCGGGGTGGAGGGCTTGTCAGAAAGATGCGGAGACAGGGGAGCACGAGCCAGGGTGACAGAGGAAAGGCCGGCTTAGGGGAGAAGGGAGTGGACACCTGCCTATCTCGGGGGCCGCTTTACATCCTCCCAGACTCCGGCAGCGGGAGTGTGAAATGCAACTCCTCATTGCCGCCCTTGGGTGGAGATTTAAAAAGGGCTGTGAAATCATTAATTAGCACAGAGCGTCTGGCACAGAAGTGGATGAGGGGGCAGCGGGGAGGAGGGCCACTGGAGGGAGAGGAGGATTTCTGGATTAAGGAGCTTTCCTTAGCAGGGTCTCAGCTTCCCGCCCGCCACGCAGGATTAAACACACGCCCTCTCCCATCTCCACTCACATTCCTGACGTTTTGTCTCCCTGGCAACGATTACCCGGCACGCTGTAATGCTGTGTCTTTAATTCACTTAGAATGGAAGCTCCAGGAAGGCAGGGACAACGGCCTGTTTTGTTCACTGCTGCAGCCTCAGTGCTTACACCAGCACGGAGAGATGCTCCAAAGCAAACGCGCTTACTAAGCGAAGGAATACACCTAGCTCCATTTAACTCCAAACCTAGTCAATTCTCCGCTGCCAGACAGAACGCAGGCAGGAGCCTTCCAGGGAAGTCGAAATAGAAAGTAGTGCAAACGCGCTGCCCACGGAGTCTTAACGCAGGAGCCAGAGAGAACCTCAAGGCCCTGTGCTTGCGTTTTGCAGGCAGCGTGAGGATCAGAGCCTGGGTCACGGGCCCCATGTGTGTGGCCCCGCAAATCACCTTGCTAGAGCCCTAACCCCCCAGCGTAGCGGAACTTGGAGGGAGGCCTTTGGGAGGGAGAGAGGGCTGAGTGAGGCCACGGGGGCCCCCACGAGGCGCGCACACACCGAGGCCGGGCCACGGGAGCGCGTGGTGAGAAGGCGGCCGTCCGCAAGCCAGGAGAGAACGCGCCACAACCCCAACAGGCTGCCGGCCTGGTCTCGGACTTCCAGCCTCCAGAACTATGAGAAGGCCACCCAGTCTACGGTATCCTACGGCAGCCTGAGCTGAGTAAGAAGGCCTTTTGGCGCAGTTTTCAGGGTCTCCTGGTAGCAGGGCAAGAACCAGAGCCCAGGGCTCCCGGCCCAGGCCGGGGACTTTCCACTACACCAAGGCCTGGGGACGTGAGGAGTAGGATTGCCTGGCGTCTCACCTGCAGGTAACTAGATGAACTCAGGACGTTCTAGGGGCGCTTTCGAACCCTCCTGCACATCCTTAAAAACGCAAATGTGTCTGTATTAAACTTAAAAATTAGGACTTTCAGGTGACCTTCATCTCTGTCAAGAGTCTGCTTATCAAGTATAAAATGGATTTAGCTTAATATACTTCCCCAAATGGCTCAGAAGTCTTTGCATTTGTGATCGCACTCACCTTTATCAAGAGTTAATCACTATCAGTACACAGATGTGACTTAGATATTTGGGCGCATATACTGGTGCAGGCATGATTCTCGTCCTTGGGAAATTCACAATCTTGAGGAGTCAGGGACTCGGTGTACAATGTACAAGAGAAGTTAAGTGCAAACCTGCAGAGTCAACTGGATACGGAAAGCACTGAGTTATAGGCACCGAGATCAGAAATCAGGGCTCTCCAAGGAGACCGATGCCGAGGTCAGGGGATTACACGGAGCTCTTGAAGGGACGGAGAAAGCATAAACGCCCTTCTCTTACTTCCCGTAGCTTCTCAATGAGTCTTGAGCCGCTCGGACTGACCCAAACAAGGGGACTCCTTACCAGTGCAAATTCATGGGCTCGTCCAAGCTAGCTGGTGGGAAATTCTGCGGAAGGCGCAGCCAGTCTAACTGGCTGCAAAGTTCAAAACACACTAAGGAGTCCAGGAGCTGTTATCTTAGCTCTGAACCATTTTGTTGGCCATAAAAGTACCCACCCCACCCCCAGGTTCAATATGCCTTGGCTCAAGCTCTCCTGCTTTCTCTCAACATGACCTTGCTGCCCGGAGCACCTATCAAATTCATCTCACGCTTCCCCCCAAACAAATAAAAAGTAAAACCCACAGCATCAAGTTATCGTACTCGAATGAAGAACTTCTGTGCTTCCAAGGACAACATCCAGAAAGGGAAGAGGCAGCCCACGCAGTGGGAGAAAGAGTTTGCAAATCATGTTATCTGATAAGGACCTGTAGCCAGAGTATACAAAAAAACTCTCACAAAACAACAATAAAAAGTTTTTTCAAATGGATAAAAGACCTGAATGGACAGTTCTCTAAATAAGACACGTAAATGGCCAATAACCACGTGAAAACACGTTCAACATCATTAGTCATCAAGGAAATTCAAATCAAAACCATGATGAGATACCACCTCGCACCCACGCGGATGGCTAAAACCAAAACAAGGGTACGTGACAAGAGCTGGCGAGGATGTGGAGAGAACAGAACCCCCATCCGTTGCCGGTGGGGACGCGCAGGCACACAGCTGCCGTGGAAAACGGCTTTTTGGCGATTGTTCCAGATCCTGAACGCAGAGGATCACAGATGCATCGATTCCACTCCTGGGTACAACCCGAGAGGACTGAAAACACACATCCGGGCAGAGACCTGTACGTGAACGTTCATAATCACATTAATCATCGCAGCTCCGAAGCAGAAACAACCCAAAAGTCCATCAGGAGACAAACAGGTAACAAGGGTGGTCTGTCTGTACAATGACACGTTAACCAGCAATTGTTTTTTTTGCAGGGTGAGCAGTTTTACTTTTTTAATAAAATTTTGTTTTTAATTTACATCCAAGTTAGTTAGCACATAGTGTAATAACGATTTTAGGAACAGAATTTAGTGATTCATCGCTTACATATGACACCCAGGGCTCGTCCAACAAGTGTCTTAATATCCCCCTTGTCCATTTAGCCCATCCCCCCACCCACAACCCCTCCAGCAACCCTCAGTTTGTTCTCTGTATTTAAGACTCTCTTTTGTTTTATTCTCCTCCCTGTTTTTATATTATTTTTGCTTCCCTTCCCTTATGTTCATCTGTTTTGTATCTTAAAGTCCTCATATGAATGGAGTCATATGATTTTTGTCTTTCTCTGACTAATTTCACTCAGCATAATACCCTCCAGTTCTATCCACGTCGTTGCAAATGGCAAGATTTCATTCTTTTTGATCGCTGAGTAACAGCCCATTGTATGTGTGTATATATTGGGCTCTTTCCATACTTTTAACCCGCAATTTTTAAAAAAGGAATGGGGGCACCTGGCTGGCTCAGTCAGAACAGCATGTGATTCTTGATTTCGGGGTCGTGAGTTCGAGCCCCATGCTGGGTGTAGGGATTACTTAAAAACAGATCCTAAAGAAAATAAACTGAAATAAAGGCACGAAACACAGACACACGCTACGACACGGATAAACCCTGAACACATGATGCTCAGTGACAGAAGCCAGGCACAAGTCCTCATGTTGTGGGGCACCGTTTACGTGGAATGTTCAGAAGAGGCATGTTCTGGAGAGAGAGGAGACTCGGGGCTTTTGGGGCTGGGGTCAGGGGTAGGGGGCAGGACAAGGTAATGACTGCTAACGATCACGGGGCTGCTTCTCACGGCACTGGAAAATTCTAGATCAAACTAGTGGTGATGGCCTTGCAACTCTGTAAATGTATAAAAACCCACTTAACGGTATAGTTGAAACAAATGAATTTTATGGTATGTGAAATATATCTCAATAAAGTTGTAAAAATCAAACCGCTTTTCTGGTTTTACTAAATGGAAGAAAAGGTCTTTCCTAGGACACTGATGGATACTATCCTCCTAATGTTCAAAATGAGTAGTCTAAGATTTTTGTTCAGGATTTTTGTCAAGTCACCCATGTTGAATCTGGAAAACAGAGTCTACTTCACAGGACGGCTGTTGAACCACACAGGGCAGTGCTATACACGGACCGCAAATCTCCCTCATGATTTTCGTAACACTGGCTTTGCTCTGGCTTACTTCATTGTAAGAATAATATTCTATAATACGTGTAACGTGCAAAGCACGTGTTTATCGACTTTATGGTGCCGGTAAAGCTGCTGGTGAACAGCAGGTTACTGCTGGTTAAGTTTGTGAGGACTCAAAGTTACACGTGGACATTTCACTGCATGGGGGCGGGTGGCGGCGCCCCTAACTCCTGTGCCGCTCGTTCAAGGGTCAAGTGCACTTATCTATGCGATGGTCTGTGAGCCGAGGCAAGGACTGTCTCCTTTGTTTCTGCAGCCTGAAGGCCTAGTGCCATACCTGCCCCCGGGCCCTCAGGAAGCGTGCTGTGGGGGGTCTTAAGGTCACGGAGGGCCTTCCCACACTGGGCACAGGTAGGTGCCGGCGAGGTCTCCACGCCACCAAGGGAGAAAGAGGTAGTAACGGAAAACCCACCACCAGACTGCGATGCTGGCCCGACAGGTGCGCTTCCCGGGCCGAGCGGGACACACTCGCTCGCTCGGTCAAGAACACGGGCTCGGTTCCTACCCCGTGCCGGCTGCTTCGCTCTACGGGAGTGCTTAATTCAAGAAGGGAAGAGACTCTTCTCGAACAGGATGATAGAAGAGGGAGGTCACAAGGCGTGAGACACAAGAAGTGTCAAGGGAAGAACGTGGATCAGGTTCCTGGCTCCGGGTCGGCAGTAAATGCGTTTGCAGGAGCCACGGCCCACCCGGCCACCCCCAAGCCAGGCCTGCACCCCACAGGCTCGGCACCCACGACAGGCCGGGCACAAGGAAAGCGAGAGCTACGGCCAGTGTTACTGGTTTGCAGCCATCGTCTTCTGTGAGCAAGAGTCCTCACCTCCAGAATGAAGAGCGCTGGTCTCAGCGTCTCCTAAGTGACCCAGAAAATACGAAATTCTCTACTGACGGGAGTGCCTCCTATCATTCACCCCCTGGTGGCCGGCAGACATCTCCTTGTCTGTGAAATGGGAGCGATCTTGTATCATTTACAGGAGCCCACAGCATGACAAGTAGGCTAAAGAGAAGCTATACCAATGTGCACACCCCAACCCCCACCAGACCCTGGGATCTAGGCGGGGGCGACGAGGTCAAAAGCATGCTCCCCCCAAAATGCACGTGGCAGGAGACACGTAAAGGTCTAGGTTACTATGAGAATAACAAAGATGGGGACACACTAGCATGCTTTTACACAGAACAGAGCCTTGCAGAAATGGGGTGGCAGGACCCCCTCCCAAGGCTCTCTGAGCACAGCAGCACGATTCGGTACTGAGACTAACACAGCGTCGAGTATCCTGCTTGCACTGCCCCTGGCCTCGGCTCGAGGAGGTTCTGAGCCAGAAGCATAGTCCGCCACAGGAACACGGAAGATTTTTTTTTTTTTTTTAAAGAAAGAAAACAGGGGTGCCTGGCTGGCTCAGTCACTTGAGTGTCCAACTTCGGCTCAGGTCATGATCTCACGGTCCGTGGGTTCGAGCCCCGTGTCACGCTCTGTGCTGACAGCTCGGAGCCTGGAGCCTGCTTTGGCTTCTGTGTCTCCCACTCTGTCTGATTCTCCCCACTCCTGCCTTGTCTCTCTCGCTCTCTCTCAAAAATAAACAAACATTGAAAAAAAAAGAAAAGAAAACAGGGGCGCCTGGGTGGCTCAGTTGGTTGAGCACCCAACTTCGGCTCAGGTCATGATCTCGTGGTTCGGGAGTTCAAGCCCCGCGTCGGGCTCCGTGCTGAGAGTGCAGAGCCTCCTTGGGATTCTCTCTCTCCCTCTCTCTAAAAAGAACTATAGATAAAGACACATTCCTTTCAGACTCTCAGTCGTAATAAACAGAACCCATCAGGAGAAGACTTAGAATGTCTTAGGACAGGGAGGGTAACCGGACAAATCTCCGAGGACTCCTCTGTCACCCACGTCCAGGGCAGCAGGGCGGCAGAGCGGCAGGGAGTGCTTCACGCTCCGCCCTGCGTCCGAATGGCCTGCCACTGAGCGCCCGACGCACATGGATCCCAAGCACCGGGTGCTCACTCCACTTACTTGTTAAATTATAATTACTTGTTTACACGTCTGTCTCCTCCGCCGGCCACTAGACAGCGTCTGACACACAAATGTCTGACACTCCTGGAGAGAAGGATTTAATGATCTTCTTTCTTTTTGTTTTTAAAGATACCCTAATGAGGGAGAACCCAATGTCTACTCTACGGGTCTAGCAAAAAGCTGTAAAATCCCGATTTTCCCCCAAAACTCAAAAATATACAGATTGGAAACGGAGAGGCAAAAACTGTTATCATCTGCCCTACGACATGATTTAGAACCAGACAGCTGATTCTAAAATCTTGGAGAATTAACAAAATAAACTACAAGAACTAATAAGTGAATTTAGCAAGGTTGCAGGATACAAGATCAATGTACAAAAATAAACCATATACAAAATAACTGAAACCTGGGACGCCTGGGTGGCTCAGTCGGTTGAGCGTCCGACTTCGGCTCAGGTCATGATCTCACGGTCTGTGAGTTCGAGCCCCGTGGCGGGCTCTGTGAGGACAGTTCGGAGCCTGGAGCCTGCTTCGGATACGGCGTCTCCCTCTCTCTCTGCCCCTCCCCGTTCACGCTTTCTCAAAAATAAACAAACATTAAAAAAAAAAACAACTGACACTGGTCTGTAAAAACTACCACTTAAAACCGCGTCAGAACTATGAAACATGGAGGGAGAAATCTGACAAAAGACCGATAAAGACCCGTACACTGAAAGCTGTAAAATAGCGGTGAGAGAAAGTCAAGGCCTCCATAAACAGGGAAATACGCCAACCCTGCTGGCCAGAGGACCGGGTGTCGTCAGGGCACCTTTGCCTCCAACCGAACTATGAGCCAGCAAGCTCTCGGTCGTAATCCCAGGAGGCATTTTTGTAGAAAACGACAAACTGATTTTAATTTTTTTTTTTTCAACATTTATTTATTTTTGGGACAGAGAGAGACAGAGCATGAACGGGGGAGGGGCAGAGAGAGAGGGAGACACAGAATCGGAAACAGGCTCCAGGCTCCGAGCCATCAGCCCAGAGCCTGACGCGGGGCTCGAACTCACGGACCGTGAGATCGTGACCTGGCTGAAGTCGGACGCCCAACCGACTGTGCCACCCAGGCGCCCCTAATTTTAAAATCTATATGGAAACAAAAAGGACCCAGAATAAGCAAAAATTTAACACTGAAAACAAAAGAACAGCATTGGAAAAACTTGCATTTCCTGATTTCGAGACTTCCAATAAGGTTACAATAACCAAAGCCGTGTTACTGAGAGAGAGAGAGAGTGCGCGGAACAAAGAAGAGTCCAGACCACACACGTACGATCAACTGATCCGCAGCAAAGATGCCAGTGAAATGCAGCAGGGAGAGGATACGTGTTCTGGCAGATGGTGCTAGAACTGGGCGCCCATGTGCCAAATACATAAATAAATAACCTTGCCCCAATCTCACACAAAAAGTCACTACAAATAAATCAGAGCTCTAAACATAAGAGCTAGAACCAACTTCTTTTTTTAAGTTTTTACCTATTTATTTTTGAGAGAGAGAGAGAGAGAGAGAGAGAGAGCGCGCGCACGAGTAGGGGAGGGGCAGAGAGAGAGAGAGAAGGCCAGAGGATCCAAAGCAGGCACTGCGCTGACAGCAGAGAGCCCGATGCAGGGCTTGAACTCATGAACCGTGAGGTCATGCATGAGCTGAGCCAAAATGAGGCGGCTCAACTGACTGAGCCACCCAGGCGCCCCTCAAGTATTTTCTAAATAAAAAGTGCACAAGCTACACAAGGAAAAACTGATAGGTTGTGTTTCATCAAAATCAAGAACTTTTAGGGGTGCCTGGGTGGCCCAGCCGGTTGAGCGTCCTGAGCGTCTGACTTCAGCTCCAGTCACGATCTTGTGGTTCACGAGTTCAGTCCCCACATCGGGTTCTCTGTTGTCAGCACGGAACTCCCTTCGGATCCTCTGTCTTCCCCTCTCCCTCCTGCCCCTCCCCCACTTGTGCTCTCTCAAAAAATAAAACGTCAAAAAAATTAAGAACTTTGCCTTTCTAAATATACTGTATTCTACTGTATGCAAACTTAGTTTTTATTTTATTTTTTAAAGTTTATTTTAGAGAGAGAGAAAGAGTGAGCAAGTAAGCAGGGGGGAAGGGGCAGAGGGAGAGGGAGAGAATCCCAAGCAGGCTCCCCGCTCAGTGTGGAGCCCAACGTAGGGCTTGATCCCACGACCCTGGGATCATGACCCGAGCCAAAATCAAGAATTGGACACTCAATCAACTGAGCCACCCAGGCGCACCATACTGTATGCAAATTTAAAACAAGCTTTAAAAGAAAGAGTTATAAGAATGGACAAGCTAGTCGCAGACTGGAAGAAAACAGTTACAAAAACATGTGACAGAGAAACTCTAGAATACACAAAGAACACCTACAACTCAATAACTTAACTAATCGTAAGCAATTATATCTAATTAAGAAAGGGACAAAACACCTGAACAAGCCCTTCATCCAGGAAGACTCATGTGTGGCACACAGGCACATCGACAATGCTCGGCACCGCTGGTCATCAGGGATGCGCTGATTAAAACCACAGTAAGACATCGCTGCGCACACACCCACACGGTTACGGTGAAAAAGACTGACCGCATCACGTGCTGGCTGGAGGGCACGGGAGCTGGAACTTTCACACACCGCTAGTGGGAATACAACACTGTAAAAGCACTCTGGAAAATGGTATGGCCACATCTCGTGATGTTAACACACACCTAGCACACGACACCAGGGTCAGTGCGAGAAAAACGGGAGCCGAGGTCTGCACAAAGTCTTACGCACAAATGTTCCCGGCAGCTTTATTTGTAACTGTTCGTCAACGGGGGAGCCGACACACAAGTGACCCATAAACTGAAATACTACTCGGCAATAAAAAGGAACACACCGCCGACCTGTAGAACACGGGTTAGCCTCGGATGACTGTGCCGAGGGAAAGAGGTCAGACAAGAAAAGCGGTCACAGTGTATGATTCCATTTGGACAGAATTAGAGAAGATGGGAACTAATCTACCATGAAAGAAGGAAATCCCCAAGGAAAGTTCCTCGGGGTTGGGGAGGAGAGAGAGATGAAAAGGGCATTTGGGGGTGATGAGTATGTTCGTTATTCTGATTGTGGTGACAGTGTCAGAGGCACACGCATACGCCAAAAAGCATCAAGGTGTATACTCTATTTAAGTGTGTGCGTTTTGATGGTACATCAAATATACCTTAATAAAGCTACTAAAAGGAAAAAAAAAAACCCAGCATTAAGGGAAAAAAGTATTCTGGGCCCACACAGAAACACAACATTGTGCTTCTCAATTATAGAGACGCAGGCAGGCGCCTTTTCCTGGTAACACAAGCCTGCCCCAAGGCACCCTGCTCATCGTCCAGGCCACAGTGTCGCTAGATCACAAAACGAGGCGATGGCCTCTGGATTTAAAACAGGGAAAATCACAACAGGGGCATACTCTTGCATTCTATCTACTTGTACGTACAAATGATTACTTAATCAATTAATGCACAGGCAAGTAAGTCCCAAATACCCACGTTATCGGAGAGGCAGCACAAATAATCGGCAAAAACAGATCATCCAAAAAGCAATTTCATCTGCCTCTGTAACTTAATACATGGTTTTGTTTTGCAGAAGATATTCTCAGGGATGTCAGGCTTTGACTAATATTGAAACGAACTGTCACCACCCCTCTCCCATTTGACACCAGAGCAGGAGCTGAGGTGTCACAGAGAGCGATGCTGGCACACACACAAGGCCGCCGGGTGACCTGCAGACAATGACGGTTCAAGAGCGTTCAGACGTGCGTGCCAGGGTCACACGCTCACAGGTAGATGTCTGCCCACGCACCCCCTACTCACTCTCCTGAGCTGCCCCAGAGCTTTCCTGGGTCTCTAAATGTGTGTACCCCAACGTGAAATGGATTGCAGTCTGCCTATGCTCACATCGGAAAGGGAGGAAAAGCAAAAGATACAATGAGGAGATTCCATCAGCAAGTTCTCAATGATTCCAGTCTTTGATGAACCAGTCACCGTGCGGAAAGGAGGTAGAGAGGCAGGTGTGATGGGGCACACAGTTCAGGCAGGAGACGACACCCAACGAATACGCGGCCAGCAGGGTACGTAAGGGACGTCTAAGGGGTAACTTTCAGGTGGGCACTACAGAGACGCACCCCTCCCACCCCTCGGTCTTTAGTGAGTATGTATTTGGGCACAGCAAACTCTGGGTACCGAAAAAAGAAAGAAGAATCACACGTATGTCCTTATTCGGAAATGTTCCAGATTCCACAAAGAGACAAGGACACATTTCCAATCAAATCAGTAACCATCAAGGATATAAATTTCATTACCATCCCAAATGCATCCGATGTTAAGTCCTGTGTGGCCATGTGACAAGAGCATTAATGAGACCACCCTCTGGGAATTTACACTCTAAGCAACAGTGATGAGGCTTTAAAAAAGGACAACAGCCCACATAAATGAAACCTACTGTTGGTTACCTACACTAGAAAGAGGGAAAGGGGCACTGGGTGGCTCAGTCAGTTAAGCGTCTGACTTCGGCTCAGGTCATGATCTCACAGTTCATGGGTTTGAGCCCCGCGTCGGGCTCTGTGCTGACAGCTCGGAGCCTGGAGCTTGCTTTGGATTCTGTGTCTCCCTCTCTCTCTGCCCCTCCCCTGCTTGCACTTTGTGTGCGTCTCTCTCTCTCAAAAACATTAAAACACTTTTTTTTGTAAAGAGGGGCAAAGTGGAGCACTGGAAAGAAAATCATACTAAATTCGGAAGTCGAGTGTTCCTGGTCCAGTTCTGACGCCATTTGGTCACAGGCAAGCTGCCTACTTGTCTTGGCATCTTCACGAGGACCCTAATTCTCAGAGCGTCGTTGTAATGATTAAATAAAACCACATGCACGAAAATTCATCAGACTACTAGTGAATCAAATCCACCAACACGGGAAGACGAGGATACGTCACGACCAAGCGGGATTTGTCCGAGGAAGGCAAGGCTGCTTCAACAGCAGACACTTCTCCAAAGAAGGTATGCAAACAACCACCAGGCGCAGGAGGAGATGCCCAACATCATCAGCCGTTAAGGAAAGGCGAGGTCGGCGACCACCCGTCCCCATGAGCTTCTTCAAGGCATCTGGCGGAGACGCGAGCACGCAGCACAGCCAGGAGTGGAAGCTGACGGAGAGGATGCTGGCCAAAACGAGATGCGGCGTGAGTCTGGCGGAGGGAAAAGAATCCGGATTCCAGTCGAATTCAGGCTGCCGGTGGCCACTTCCTCCTTCCCTCCTCACCCCCTTTTCTGCTCGCCTTCCTGAAGCGTGGATTCCGGGCCCATGAGCCGGTCATCTTCTTGCCCGAGCCCATTCCTTCTCCGGTCCTGTAGCTTTCGTATAAAAGGCTCCGCACGCGATGACGGTGACAGACTGGGCAGCCACACGGATGAGCGAGCGGGGCCCCTGTTAAATAGCACCAGGGACGGAAGGTCCCCCATTCATGGGAAGATGGAGGAGCTGAGCTGTACCAGAAGGGGGACGATTCCAACGTGGGAAAAAGCTGTCACAACAGTGCGTCCTAGGGCCGCCAGGTCCAAGGAGGGAGAGGAGGGAAGGGAAAGCAGGTCACCCTCCCTCATCCACCCCAGGCCCTCCTCACACGCCCACGGTGAGGTTGAAGTGCACGGCAGGAGCACGGGGACGGCACTGCACACTCGGGGCCGTGGGGCTGGTTATTAAGTGGGCGCTCAGCCTCTGTCCGCTTTGCATCCTGGTGCTCGCAACGGCACCGTCACACAGCTCACTGAGACAGGAAGTGACACGAAGCAGACTCTCGGCGAGCGGCCCTGATGACACGGGGGCAGCGCGGGCCGCCAGCGGGCTCCTGGCAGACAGAGGTCAGCTGTGCGCCCGCCAGCACTCTTGTCAGTCCAAGGAAAGAGAACGTCACAGTTGCCACTTTGGGAGATTCTTTTCCCTACCTGCTCTAGCTGTCTTCTTGCCCTCTGCTCCTCTGTGCTCCCTACCCGTTCAGCACCATTCCTCAAACCGTTGTCCTAGAAAACACACACACACACACACACACACACACACACACACACACACACACACTTCTCCAAAGGAATTCGGCTCACAGCGCTCCCAAGCAACTCAGTCTCTGGGGTAAATAACCAAAGCGACAGAGGCGAGACCGCAGGAGGAAAACGGAGCTCAGAGTCCCGGCCCGGCAAGGTGACTGTTACGGAGAAGGTGGGGACCTGGGTCTCAGACACCACATGAGACTCTCCCACTGGATCACTGATGAAACTAAGGCCCCCGAGGTTAGGTCATTTAGTTTGAAACTGTATCCGTTTCTCAACAATAAAAAGACAATAATCCAAACAAAAAATGGGCAAGGGATCTGAATGGACGTTTCTCTAAAGAAGATATGTAAATGGCCAATAAGCACGTGAAAGATGGTCACCGTGAGTTTTCATTAAGGGAACAAACGAAAATCACGAGAAACCACTTCCCACCCACGAGGATGGCTGTAAGACAGACAGTAGCAAGTGTCGGTGAAGGTGAAGAGAAACCAGGCTCACGGTTTGCTGGCGGGAATGTAAAGTGGTGCAGCCGTTTTGGAAAACGGTTTGGCGGTCCCTTAAAAACGCTAAGCATACAGTTGCCACATGATCTGGCAATCCCCCCACGTCCCCCGCCAGGTACGGGCCCGAGACAAACGAGAACACGCGCCCCCACAGACACGACGCGTCAATGTCCGCGGCGGCCAGTTAGCGGGAAGTGGAAACACACCGGTGCCCGCGCACCGAGGAGTGGATGACCTTGGTGGTCTCCCCGTGCGAAGGGACGGCGTTCGACCACAGAAAGGAACGAGGCACTGACATGCCACGACACGGAGGAGCCTTGAGAATACCGTGCTAAGTGAAAGAAGCCGGGCATAAAAGGCCACATATTGTAGGATTCTCTTTACAGGAAATGTCCAGAATAAACGAATCTACAGAAACAGAAAGTAGATGAATGGTTGCCTGGGCCTGGGGGGAGGGGCAACGGGGAGCGGCCGCTATGGGCACAAGGGTTCTTTTTGGCGTGATGAAAATTTCCCGAAATTAGCAAGTAGGGATGGCTGCACAACCCTGAATACACTAACTTGTACGCACTGGCTTGTACGCTCTAAAGTGGTGAATTTTAGGTATGTGAATTACCCTCTATAAAGCCGTCAATGAAAAAATGGTAGGGGCCCCCAGTCGGCTCAGTTGCTAGAACACGTGCGTCTTGATCTTGGGGTTGTGTGAGCCCCGTGTTAGGTGTAGAGGTAACTTAAAATCTTCAAAAAATTGTATCCATTCCTTTAGTAAAACTTCACTGAGCACCCACCTGCGACACGGTCCCGGCCACCACAGAGAACACAGACGAGCCCCTGAGGAGCTCCAAGGTGCCACACGCCGCGTGGTGGAAGGGCTCGGAGTGACTGCTGGGGACACTTGGTTCTTCCCGGCACCCCCAACCCACCCAGCCCCTGCTCAAGTGCTACCCTCTCCGGGTCATCAACCAGCCAGTGAATGCAAGCCCTCAGATCCCGAGTGGGCCAGGGGCAAGGAGGTCTTCCTGGAGGAGGCTTGATTCCTGGTCCCCAATCTCTTCCTGCCGGGCACGCCTGAGGCCTGGCTCCCTCCCAGGACATGCATGCCCACTAGGCCCCGCCGGGCCAAGGAGAGTGGAACCGTGCCATGCCAGGCTCTAGTCCCGGCTCTGTCACTCACCAGTGTCCACACCCAGGTAAGTCACCACAGCCTCTCTGGGCCCATTTCCACGTCTGCGACACGTGAACGCAAATACTGGCCCAACTACCTCAACAGGACAAGAGACAAAACTGCTCCACCAACGATACGTTATACTGCAAAGTACAAAGGAGGCCATCAGTGCTCTCTCCTGGCTCCTATACCTGCCCTCCTTCTCTCCCCACCAACCACGTCCTCCCCTGCTTCAAACACTGACTGCCCTCTCGATTCGGATCTTTCTTTTCACCCTGACACATCCCCGTCCTGCCTCTCCCGTGGCAGTTACGAACCCAGCTTCTACTAAACTCACTTATGTTTGGATCACAGACAACAACGAAAGCAAGTTATATACTCACTTGTCTGTTTTCCCCGGTGCAATCTAAGTCCCAGTGTATCCCCTGTGCCTAAAACACTGCCTAACATTGAATATGTATTTGATACGTGTGTTGAATCCATACAAAATTCCCACATCCCAGACCAACAAATGTGCAGCAAGATCTTGACAGGGGAGCGGTCTCTGCCCCCATGTTGCACCCAGTCCTTTCTCCACCTGTCAGGCCTCAAGTTCAGAACTAGTGAAAGACCAACGCTAAAGCGGCAAAGCCGTCAGGCCCAAGCCGGGCCCTGCTAGGAGAACCCGGATTTCCTCTGGGATCCTGGTGCATAATCAGATGATCCCAGGGCCGGTAGTGGGGTCAGGAATCCTGCAGAAGCTGCCTGGCTTTGGCCCGCACTGATCATGGTCCACGACCTATACCTACACCTCAGACTTCTGTGGCCACTGGTCTGGAGAACCCAGGGGGTTTTCTAGAAGTTGAAAGAAACAACCCACTGATTCAGAGAGAAAAAAGGAAAATGAAACCAAGGAGAGACTAAGGGTCAGGGGACTCTTGGAAACCCCAGCTGTGCAGTCCCTCAGCCCAATTTCAAGGGAAGCGACAGGGGCCCCAGAACAGCACGGTACCCCCACCCTGCAAAGACACCGCCAGTGGAGGGCAGTGTGGGCTGACAGGGCAAGAACCGCCTCTCCACAGAAGTGGGCTCCAGAGACGGAAGCTCTCTGGGGGCAGGACCCACGTTTTAACAGCTCTGCCAACATTCTAAGGGGAATCAACGGCACGTCAAGGATCTTGCCCACTGGAAAATTCAGAGCCGGGGATCAGTCTGCCAACCACGTTAGAAAATGTATTCTTTCAATACAAAACTGAATTGCTGAAATTATGGATATTCAATTTTGGCATTTAATATAAACCTTGAAATTTCTATACAATTCTTTTCTGACCTTCTTTTTGGCTTTAGTTCACTATGAAATTATATAAACCCCTGGAGATCTTTAGTAGACCGGGTTTACTGGCACCTACACCAGAGGTAGGCAGACAAAGGCTAAATGAGGTTTCACAGACGAGGGCCCAGAAATCCCGCGTTGGGCATCTAAGTGGCACCAGGTTAGGCAGCAAGGTTACAGAGTGACCAGCCCTTGCCCCCCCGGATGTTCCCGAGCTACTGAGAAAATTCCCAGCAGAGAGAAGCACGCATACAAAGCTCTGTTGTGCGTGCACCAGAAGACCTAAGCAGGGCCGCAGGCGTCCTCGGTGGTTCTCTAGGCGTGGGCCACCCGCCGCGACCCGCACAGGAGTCACCTGCAGGGGCCTCGCCCGGGAAGTTGGTGAAGATGCAAATGTTCAGACCAGATCCCAATCCGAGCTCAGGGAGTCAGAAACAGCCTCCCTGGGTGAGGGAGGGGAGGTGACTCCCAGGGGGGAGGCCCTGCCGTGGGTATGCTAACACACATCTCTAGAGGTTCTAGATGATTCTGTCGGATGCCTACAACTGCAACCTCCGCTGCAGGCAGCCTAGTCCTGCCTTGAGAAACTGAACTCAAAGTCCCTCCGTCAAGGACCTCCCCTTCCTCCTGAGCAGACCTCGTACGAGAATGGACCAGACTGTCACCGTCTCCTCACCCTCTCTTCTCTCTTCAACCCACTGCACACTGGCTCCCACCTGCCCTCCAGGCCCAGAGGCCAAGAAAATGCTCTACGTCCAGACATTTCTCTATCCCTTCCGCCTTCAGCCCGTGGGAGCGTTCGACACTCCGCCGCTGCCTCTCCGCTGCTCCCTCCCAGCCTCTTCTGTGGGACCCGCTCTCGCTTCCCCTGGGTGCGGGCGGCCCGCCGGGCCCCAGCCCCTGCCCGCGAGGGGTGCGCCCTGCTCCTCCTTCCCTGCAGCACGCTGTCCCTCCGGCGCTCCCGTTCGAGGGGGACCCCCACCCGCACCGAGGATGGGGCACCGTCCTCCCCCACGCAGCCGCTGCTCAGTGTCCCACCGTCCTTCTCCACCCCCGGCGACAGCTCCCTGCCTGATCACCTCTCGGCTCTGTCACTGCTCCACCGATGCCACAGGAACCCCAGTTTTCCTAAGGGCACGTCCCATTCACGTCACCCCCTGAACCCAGACACGGGCCCCGGCTCCTTGCCGTCGTCCAGGCTCACCTATTCGTTGTCCCGTGGCCACCCCCCCCCCCCCCCACACACACCTCGCCCTTCCTGCCCCCGCTAGCCTGGCTCTGTTTTAGGCCTCAAGGTCCCTCCCTCCAGGAAACCTTCCTCGGTGTCCCTCCCGCGTGCGTCAGCCGGTGTCACCGAAGAGAGCTCGCAGTGGGATCACACACTGCCCGCTACCTTCTGTCTCTCCGCCCAGCGGAGAGCAGTGTGTGCAGCTCACTCCCGCTGAAGCCCTGAAGGTTCGAGAAGTGGACCAGACCTCTCAACCTGAGTGCCAGCACGGACCCTCCCGAACCTCAGCCCTGTCCCTGCGAAGACACTGGCACGCAGTGGTTTCTGCCCCCGTCCCCAGGGCCCTGAGCAGGAAGGGCGTGCGTCTCTGGCCCCACACAAGGTCCATTGACAGGGCTGCTGACTGCACTCTCTCCACCGTCTCCCCCAGTCTCCCCCAGACAACAGCGGTCTTTCTCCGTGGGTCTGCTCTGGGAACTGAATGGGGCCGGCCTGGGGCCTGGGGCGGGCAGGACAATAGCAGGGTGGGCCCGGTGCCGTCAGACCCCCTCGGGGAGAAGCAGCCCGGAAGCCAGGCCGCCAGTGGGGAAATCCCCCGGCCTCTGAGAAGCAGCCCCAACAAGGCTGCTCTGTCCCTAGAAGAAACGCCAAGTGCCCAAGACCGAGCACTGAATTCTTGGTCTCCGTTCCCGGCAGCACTGTGTAGAGAGCTGCTTCCTCGAAAACTCCGTGGCCACGCCCGGTGGGGATGGGAAATGTCCAGGAGGAGTTGCAGGTGAAGTCAGTTAACAGCAGGCAGGTATGCATGCCGTATGGAGAGAGCCAGCTGGGCACGAGACATCAACCCACAGGAACGGAGAGACAGGAAGAGACGCTGTCACCGACACAGAGCATGGGAAGGACAGAAGCACACCGGCACCTGCTGACCACAGGGCGCCAGGGGTGCGGCGTTCTGCTAGGACCCCTACGTGAATGATTTTACACAAAGGGTGAGAGTCCAACTGCTGTACGTGTGTACAGAAGGGACACTGAATGACAGAGACGTACAAGCGCGGTGGCATTCACCAGAAACGGCCTCCCTGAAGTCGTGGGGGGAAGAGCAGGCCCGAGTACAGGTGCGGAGGGGCGTGTGGGCCCAGGAAGCGGGTGGGGGGCACAGTAAGAAGAGGTGGGCCGAGCTGAAGGAAGGAGCCACGGAGCCCCAGCTGGGGGGTCTGGGCAGGGAAGGAAAGGCACTGTGGGTGTCTGGCAAAGGATGCCTTTAGGACGAGATCCTGCGCACTGGGTTCTTAAGTACCGTCCCGTGTTTGTTCGGTGTCCCCGGAGCAATGTCTGCCAGTCCCTAGTTTAGGGCGAGCACAGGCCGGAGCCCCCAGACCCGGGTGTTCCGTGACAGCTGAGTAGAGCCCAGGCCGGTCTGGTCCTGGTCCCACCAGCCACCTTGACGACACAGAATTCGCACGGCCGGGTGGTGGTTGAGTGGGGGCTCCCACAAAGACCTTCTCGCCCCAAATCCTGGACTCTGTAACTCTGGTCCCAGCACCTCTCCCGCAGAGATGCCACCCGCCCCCCGGCCCTGGGGCCCGGTCTGCCGCGTGGGGGCGCAGTGTGAGTTCATCCCCGTCACACATGTGCCCGCCTCCTCAGACCAGGACCAGTTTCCCGAGGGATCTCCCAGACCCGACTCCCTTCCCGCTCCCTTCAAGAGGCTGCCACGAAGAACTACAACTATGTGGTCAGGAGGCCCAACCCAAGGGCCGTGTCGGCAAGGGAAGTGATCGCTGGCTGCGGCCACAGTCAGCGAACTACTGGGAGCCGATAGGGGACAGACTTACGGACGGTCCCATTCTCTCCAGCGACAGCCTGACCCTCCTCGCAGCCAACCTGTCTCGACACCTTGGAAATCAAATGGGATTCAGCCCTAACAGACCCTGCAGATTTCCCCTCCACGGTGTCATTCGGGTCCTGCCTCTCTTCTCTGTTCCACGTTATCTTTTGCCAAGACGGCCGCACAACCTCCCTGCCGGCCTGCGGGCCCCAGGCTCTCTTCCGATCTGCCTGTCGACGTCCGCAGTCCGCATTCTCTCTGCCACGTAACACACAAACCTCACTGGCTCCCTTCTCCCTCCCGCATCGAGTCCGAACGCCTTTATCCCCCCATCCTGCCCACCTCGACAACCTACTTTCTCCCTGCTCTGCAAACACACACCATCTTACCACCCCGACGCGCCCCATGCTGGTCCCACCTAGAACCTCTGGCGGTGCTGTTTGCGTGTCTGCCGTGGCCCCTCCCCTCTCCCTGATTTCCCCCTGCCCTCTCCCGGCTGCCTTTCTCAGCACCCGCTCTCTCCTCTCCTCAGAACGCACCTCTCGACACACACGGACTTGAGCAATCACTACTATCCTTTCGTGGTTACGTGTTGTTTCGCTAACGTTCCCTCCCGACGTTACCTGCCAGGACACCAAGGACTGAGCTAGGTGTGTGGCTGTCTGATAGATATTTGCCGTCCAGCAAGCGGACTACAGATCACAAGGCATCACCTGGGAGGCTGCTGGAGTCACCCGGTCCCCCCTAGCACCTGAGGCCAGGCCACGACCGGTGACGACAGACCCCGGCAGACCACCTTATGGTGGCTTCAAATACTGGCGGAGAAAGTGCTGGAAATCAAGACTCTGAAATCACTTCCCCTGACTTTTCAAAGCTCCTTCCTTGTGCGTTCATATCTTAGTTTGCTGTTCTTTAGAATGAGGACGAAAACCCTGAAGTCAAACAAAGAGATAAAAGAATACTCGTGATTTTAGGGCCTACGCTGAAGTCAGGATGAAAAGACAATGAAATGGGCTTAAACTGGAGCAGAGGCAAGTCTGAGACCCTAAGTGTGCCAGCCATGTGGAGCCACCTTCCTCGAGGGACCAGCCGGTATGGGAGAGACACTCCACCTGCTGCCAACTAGCCCCAGAGGCGTCCATTCTGGAGCCAACAGGAAAGGGCAAGGTGACCCCTTAAGCCTTAGGACGCGTGTGACGTTCCTGCCACAGCTCCGGGTGTCCTTCCAGGTGTGAGAGCACCTTGCAGCCCCTGCTCCGGGCCCCTCAGCGCACTTCCCCTCCTCCATCCCTGCAGCACCAGCTCTGCTCCCGGGTCTTTGCAAACTTTCACTTTCACCATTTCCCGGAAGGCCAGACCAAGATCCCCGGGGGAAAAGTCCTGGTTCCGGAAAGGACACACGCATGATGTTCTCGGAGGGACCGAGCCCAAGAGGCTGCGGGCTGATGTGCTCCCCTGTCACTCAGAGCCCTAAAGATCCATTCGGGAGGGACCCAGCGTGACTGAGTGAAGGAACGATTCCTTTTTTCTTCTGAGACAGGACCTGTAGCTTCGTGAGCGCTGCTGACCCCCACGGGGCGCAGGAGTGACCCTGGAGGCCAGAGCCGGGCTGTGTGCGGGTCCTGCCATGGGCCACTCAGGGGCTGAGAAGGGAAAGCATGCACGGACCCCGGGGGGGTCCCCGAAGAGGCTCTTCAGGCCACGCGATAAACCGCTTTAAAATAACATGCCAATGGGCCGCCTGGGTGGCTCAGTCAGTTGAGCGCCCGACTTCGGCTCAGGTCATGATCTCGCGGTTCATGATTTCGAGCCCTGCATCGGGCTCTGTGCTGACAGCGCGGAGTCTGGAGCCTGCTTCGGATTCTGTCTCCATCTCTCTGCCCCTCCCCTGCTCGCTCTGTCTCTCCCAAATGTAAAATAAAACAAAAACAGTTTTTTTAAATAAATAAAATAAAATAAAATAACAAACCAAGATTAACACGCCACTAAAGTGGAGACCAGGGGCACCTGGGTGGCTCAGTCGGTTAAGCGTCCGACTTCGGCTCGGGTCACGATCTCGCGGTCCGTGAGTTCGAGCCCCGCGTCGAGCTCTGGGCTGATGGCTCAGAGCCTGGAGCCTGCTTCCGATTCTGTGTCTCCCTCTCTCTCTGACCCTCCCCCGTTCATGCTCTGTCTCTCTCTTTGTCTCAAAACTAAGTAAACGTTAAAAAAAAAAAATAAAAATAAAAAAAACAAAGTGGAGACCGAAAGGCGGTAAGTGCCACTATGAAGACACGAAGCGGACTCCGTCAACATAGATTAAAACAACTCCTGTGGCGTTTCCCGGGACGACACACGCACGGAAGCCCTTCCCTCCCATGGGATCCCACCCAGACCTTCAGAGCGGCGGTGCGGGGTGCTGGCCCGGGCTCCCAAACTCCACTCCGTGAGGGTTATGAGTTTCCAGGACTCTGTCTCTATACTAATTCGGGAATGAGCCATTACCCTTCATAAGATCTTTTTATTTTTGATGAAATCATACCATCACTTAACTTTTCATATTTTTTATTTATTCTCTTAAATGGGTGGCAAGGACTCTGACAGTAGCCCGACCAAAAACAACAACAAACAAAACAAAACAAAGCCCTAAATAAATTTGTTAATCAAAAGGCGCTCTTTCGGGGCGCCTGGGTGGCTCAGCCGGTTAAGCGGCCGACTTCGGCCGACTTCGACTTCGGCTCAGGTCACGATCTCACGGTCCGTGAGTTCGAGCCCCACATCGGGCTCTGTGCTGACAGCTTGGAGCCTGGGGCCTGTTTCAGATTCTGTGTCTCCCTCTCTGTGACCCTCCCCCATTCATGCTCTGTCTCTGTCTCAAAAATAAATAAAGATTAAAAAAAAATTAAAAAAAAAAAAGGCGCTCTTTCAAAAATGCTTTTGAAGTGAATGAATCTGGAGTTGAGCTCAGCGTGCTCCGGCCATAGTGGTGATTAACCACCAAACGTTTCATCTCCAAATCCGCTGCTACCTCTCATCTCACCCCAGACGGGGCAAGGGTATGTCCTGGAGGAGACTCAGCATTTCAGGGGGCTTATTACTTGTAGCTCTGAATGGGAGGGAGGCCAACCATCTAAACTCAGCTGAATGGGGATTTCTAGGACCTGGGGCTCGGTAAGAACCTGCAGCCAAGGTGGGAAGAGTTCCCAGAACCACCCCCTTCCTTTCCACATAAGCCCTGTCTGGGCACCCAGCGTCTCTTCTCTGCAGACCTTCCCCAAAGCGCAAGGCTCTCTACCGTCCTTCCTTCCTGTGCACCCCCCCCCCACCCCCAAGATTGAGTCTCTTCTAGAAAAAAGGCTACCGACAGGGAAAGGTTACATTCAGCCTCAGATCTCTGATAAGGGCGGTTGCTGGGTCTGGATTTACTCTGAATTGGGAATGGCCGGAGATCGCAAAACAAATTCTTTCCACCCCAAATCTAAGGGAGCCAAGGTAGCTACGGTCCCTCCCACTCATCAAAACTCCTGAGAAGCTTCCTCTTCTCATATTCTTCAGGTCTATCACCCAGCACAGACCACAGGAGAAGTATTTCTCCCTCCCGACCACGTACTTCTGCACAAAAAGCCTGTTCACTCTGGTCAAATGCTTCAAAACGACGCAAGGATCCTTCAGTCACTCAAAATCTGTTTTGGGCTAGTTCAGAAAGTACCGCGTGACGCTAAATCAAACTCAGGAGTTCACCGCCTAGAATTTACAGTTTTACAGCTTAGAAAGCAATCTGAAATATATTATCTTATTTGCTCCTCTCAACAGCCCCACGAGACAGACGCAATAAATGTTATAATCCTCAAATGACACACAGCGTGAAAATGTTTGTGAACCAGAAGGCCTTGCACATAAGCGAACGCTCGTTTCGCCTACGAGGAAATCAGAGAAGGTCTGTGACCTGCCCAAGGTCACGGAGTTAAGGGGCATGCCAGGGCTCAAACCAGGGCCTCTTGGCTTAACTCTCCTACTTCGCCGTCTGTCCTGGCCTCACAGGGGCTATCTTCCTCTGCACGGAGGAAAGCTGCCGTGCGGACGCAGCCGCCTAACCCACCCGGCCGGCGTGGAAACGTGTGTCACTGGAGACGAGGCAGAAGGATCTAGATCGTTCAGCAGAATTCATTACCGTTCCCATAAGACGAATTCAGCGTCCTCACCTCGGCCTGCAGCACCAAACACACCTTCAGGATCTCTGGAGAAGACGAGGGGTCGACGGGCAAAACCGACAGGGGCTCAAGCAGCCGCTGGGGCCCATGTCAGTCACAACCGATTAATACGGAGAAACAAAGATCAGTCACAAATACCCCTCGTTCCAGCGGACGTGGGTGTCAGTCCCCTAGAGGGGGTTCTTTTCCACAAACATGGTCCTGTGTCACGTGGTTTATCCCCTGGGAAATACACGCCACCTAGGAGGCCTTCTCTGACCCCGCTTTGACTACCTGGGAAACCAACACCGGAGCGCTGAGACAATCTGAAATGGAAGACTTTCTGCTTGCTGCCACGCTCACTCCTTCCCACAGTCACCTGTCACACAGTTATCGAAGGCTCAGTGCGCACAGCTTACCGCTGAGCAAAGCAGACACAGTCCTTGCCTGTGCGCGGCTTACAGCCTAGTGTTGCCGTTCCCATTCCCTGGTCTTCGGGACCCTTCCCTCGCTCCCCAAATAGACTGCACACTCTTTGTGGGCAGGAGCCGCGTCCTTCAATTTTCTGAAACACTCGTCTGGCGTCTCATGCTAGACCCTACACGGCACGTGGACAAACTATAAGAGAAACCCTGACGCCACAATCTGGAGCATTCCTTCTGCTCAATCCCTCCAGTGCGGAGTAAAATCATGAATTATTTAAAATCCAGAGTCTTGAACCTGAGATGTCAAAGGCCCAGCAGAATGAGCCCGCAGCCTCGGGGGTGAGATTGGATACGACGGGAGATACCTAATGGGGAAGAGAGCTGAGGTGGTGGCAGAGGCGAGGAATGCTCTCAGCCTGCAAAGGTACATTATCCCCCAGGAGAAAACGGTGCTTTACTACAGAAGCTAGTGTTGGCCCCAAGACTGTTAAAAAGTGCAAAGGGAGGGGCGCCTGGGTGGCTCAGTCGGTTAAGCATCCGACTCTTAATTTCGGCTCAGGTCCTGATCTCACAGTTCGTGGGATCGAGCCCCATGTTGGGCTCTGCTTGGGATTCTTTCTCTCTCTCTCGCTCTCGACTGTCTGCCCGTCCCCCACTCTCAAAAATAAATTAAAAACAAATAAATGACCCTTAAAAAAAAGTGCAAAGGGAACACTGAAAGGCATCTTCACCTACTGTCAAAAGGAGAGACTAACACCACATTCCACAGGACCAAGTCATAAACCCTGTTAGCATGTGGCAAGCAGAAGAGCCTGGGCCTGACAACCTGCATCGGAGCTCAGACTCTGCCACTGGTCCAGCAAGATGGCACTGGGCAAGCCACGTATCCTTCCCGAGCCTCAGTGACCCCCTCTGTAAAACGGAATCACATCCAACTTGTCTGCCCCTCAGAAACGCTGTGGGCCCAGATGAGATATGTCCTATGAAAGCTCTTAGGAAGATGTCCTGCGCTGTATGAATCCCGACAAGACTACGAGGATACACAGGCTCCCAGAGGGGCATCTCGCGTTAGCTCGGGAACCGTCATGGCCTCCTTCTTTGCCCCCCTAAGCCTGGGTTGCCACCTGCTCACATCCCCGACTTCTAAGAAATCACTCACCATTCAAATCTCACAAAAGGCAGGTGCACGAATTTCCAAACTCCAGCAGGAGGAACAGAGAAGGCGGCAACCATGTCACCTCCCTGCCCCGACGCACCTCCGGCCTCCCTTTACAAGAGGCCAACAACAAGGGGAAGGGGCACACGCCTTATGTCCTTTGCGGCTGGCCGCCTTCTCCCCCCACCGCTGCCAAGTCAGGTCCCGGGCTGGGGGACTGCTGAGCTGATCTGATGCTGAACTGATCTAAACAGGACTCGGGGACGACACACAGAGGAGTGTCTGGGAGGAACAGATTATACTCAGGCCGCGTTCCACAGCCAAAAAGAAATTACTATTAGCATGGATAATCAAAGGTTAACTGGCCCGAAAACACCACCACTCCCTGCCCTTCCCTGCCGCTCCGCTCACACGGCCTCCAGGCCAGTGCTCAGTCCTGCAACCACCCATCTCCATCCAGTTAGGATGTGTGCAGCACCCACAATGCAGCCCTCTGTCAAGATTCTTAAGGAGAAAGCGTTGGGGGGGGGGGGGGGGGGGGCAAACGCCTCACAAAGTTGTAAACTGTGGTGGTGACCAGTGAAGCAGAGGCTGGTGGGGGGTGGGTCCCGGGCTCAGACTCCAAGGCCCAGCGCCTCTGCAGGTTAGGCCTGAGAGCCCACAACTCCTAGGCAGAGGAAAGGCCCATCCTGCAGAACCAGGCTTTTTAAAAACGGCTTAGAAGATCAAGCCTAGAACGTGCGCCCGTAAGCAGGACTCCAATTAAACCCTAAGCCTGCAGAGCAAGAGATTCTAATGTGCCCTGTGCGTTTGCCGGGCCATTATCAGCCACTGGCAAAAATCCAGACCTGTATGGGTGCAAAGGGTGTTTCTGTCCCATCAGTCAGGCCTGCAACATCCTCCTCGTTCTAGAAATGGAATCCACCCCATCACCAAGCCCCACCATTCCGTAGCAACCAGCAGGCGGAGGCCCACGCCCCTGCAGGGCCCTTCCCCCAGCAGCTCAACACCTAAAGCCAGTCCCAATCCACCCTGGGGACTCACGTGACCGGGCTCGTGTCGCCTCCCGCCCCCTAAACTGGCGTGTTAGGGGCTCAAAATCAGCCTGTAGCAAGGCAAAAGTCAAAGGCTGATGGGAGCACGGCCCCTCTTTCTGCTCTCCCAGCTCTGCTGTCTATTGCTGGTAGATTAAAAAAACACGGAATCAGGACGCGGACACACACACACACACACAGAGAACATAAACACACAGACAGGTCCGGAAGGTCCCCAGAGACGGTCGCTCCCACCCCGACCCGGGCTTTGCAACCTTTTATCCAAATGCAACACCCACCCTCCCAGCCTTTCCTTAAGAAAGTGTTGAAAAGCACATCATCCGTAAACCTACCTGTCTATGCTCTGGGGCAACCTTACACTCATGGTTCCTCAGCGCGTCCGCGCCGCCAGGGTCCTGCAGTGTGGACGTCGGGATCGGGGCCGAATCGGCTGCGATGGTTAAGAGAAGCGGGAGGAGGGCCTCCCCGCTCGCGGCCGGACGGTCGGGTGCGGTGCGCTGGGCTCTCAGGACCCCGGGAACTGAGGCTCCACTCTACTCGCACCGGCCAGCATGCTGTCCTTTCTTGGCCCCCGGTCCCCTCCCCCGCCGCAGGGAAAAGAAAAAGAAGAAGGAAAAAACCGAAAGAAAAAGAGCAAAAACTGTGACCTTCTCAGAAAACAAACACCCGACCGCAAATCTCTTCACGGCTGGCGCTGCGGGCTCCGGCGCGGACCGCAGGAAGAACGCGCCCCCGGCATGTCGGCGCTCACCGCGG
>NC_064813.1:65085566-65118782 GCF_023721935.1 Panthera uncia | reverse complement strand
CCCCCCCCCCCCCAACCTGGGAGGCAGAGACCTTTCGCTCTTCCCGCTCCCCTGCGTTTGGGCACCTTGGTGCCAGCCCTGGAGCGTTTTTGAACTCCGTGGAAGAGCCTTTCGAGGACAATTCTATCTTTACAACCCCTGTCGCAGAATCACGGTTCCTCAGTCTTTCCAAGTAACATGACATTGGTCAGAGGGTCCCCGGCATTACAGTTAAAAATAAGATAAAAAGGAAACTTTTCCATCGGGACTGGGGAATGCTCTCTGTCTTCCGGCCTAGGTAAGTGCTACTGTAGAACGCCCCGCGGGCAGTGTGTTCCCTCCCTCCCACACCACCTTGATCGTTGGGGGGCGGGGAATACATGCACGGTGCACGTGTGCTTACCCACACATCCATGAGCAGTGTGGACGGAGCCGTGTGGACTGACCCCAGCAGCGTTACCAGTTAGCACGAGGAAAGACGAGTAAGCATTGGCCGACGATTAGAATAACCCAGGAGCTTCCCCTAGATGATACCAAGTGCAGGTTGACAATTAAAAGAAAGACCTGCTGCCTTCACCGTCTTCACCGCCTCCCAGGTCAGAACTCCCCAAGACGGGTGGTCTGCCGGCATCTGAAGCGCCACGGTCCAAATTGCTGCCGTCCTGTTGTTTATTCCTTTCCCGTTCTACCTGCGAGGATGATGCTCCCGAATGTGGACACTTCTCTGTGCTGATAGACCAACCAGTGGTCGCCAGACACGTCCCATCGTGCTTTCTGAATACATGCAATGTTTTAAAAACAATTGTGTACATGCAGTTTTATTACATACCCTATAAAACATGCCCTAGCGTAGGAATACGCGAAGATCGAAATAAAGATCAAGTACATTTTTTAAATCATACTTTTTTAGTGAAAGGTATTGGCTGTCATAACTGGAAGAGATACTTGTCAAAGAGGTAGATTAAAATGGGGGAAGAGCATCCTTGGTTGCATTTATTAAATTATGACTCATTTTCCAGTCCGTTCACCACGATACAAAGGTTTCCATTGAAATCCAGTCAGCAAATTTACATTTTAAGTCAATTAGTTGTTTGGTATTTGATTGAAAGGTACTGCGTTTTGTATTTTTAACAAATGGGTCCAAACCTACTAAGAAAGTTCATTTAGGTTTTTAAAACAGATTTTAAAATTCTGTTTCTTAGTTTTTCAAGCGTGCAGACAAAAGTTTTACAGGTGACGGGGTGCCTGGCTGGCTCACTAGGTAGACCATGCAGCTCTTGACATCGGGGTCATGAGTTTGAGCCCCACATTGGGCATAGGGTTTACTTGATTAAAAAAAAAAAATATATATGTATGCATATATATGTATATATATATATATGTTTTACAGGTAACACATTGTTTTTGATAAATAAATTTTATTGTTTTATGTTTACTTATTTTGAGAGACAGAGAGAGAGAGAGAATGTGAGTGCATGTTCGTGGGGGAGGGGCAGAGAGAGGGAGAGAGAGAATCCCAAGCAGGTTCTGCGCTCAGCATAGAGCCTGACGTGGCCTCTTTCGCAGGACTCTGAGATCATGACCTGAGCCAAAATAAAGAGTCAGACACTTGACTGACTGTGCCACTCAAGCTCCCCGATAAGTAAATTTTAAAAATCACAATATTGGACCCATATGTAGTCGTGCATTTTCAAAATGCTTTCCCCATATGCATGACTTTCTTTAGAAAAGCAATGACTTTCTCACTCATTAATAGACGGCCCTGTTCACTTTGAAGGAACAGATTAAGTGGATTTTTTGTTGTCGTTGTTTGGTTTGGAACATAAGTGTTAGTACACTCTTGCCGGCCAGTCCTCAGCATAGGACGCTGTCACATAAAAACGGGTATCTCTTCTGTGTTCAGTATCTCTTGTGGGGCCTTTCTCTGGAGATAACCAGTGAATCTCTGCAGAACAAGGATTTTCATGGTCATTCTCCGTGTCTTTCCTAAGAATTGTCAAGTTTGTAGCAATTAACAGGCCTGTTTTTGTCTGGCGGATGGCGTTACACGATGGAGAAAACGGAGGTCTCAGCTGTGGGTGGCATTACTGTCCGTTCCTGGAAACATCTGACACGCTGCCCAGAGAGAGCTCTAGGTCGATCCCTGTGTTAAAGACAGGTTTTAGTAAAGCGTAGACAATTGTGTTTGCTACAGTTAAATACTACTGTGCACGCACTCTTAGACGTTTTCCTCTTGCACACCTGAGCATCTCTTGGTACACTCCATTTTGAAGTCTATGGGGAAGAGGGTTGCGGCGGTGGGGGGGGGGGGCTTCAGCAGAAGAGAGTTCCTTCAAGTTAGCTGGCCACTCAAGTGAATTGCAACTCTTGGTTTAGAAACAAGACCTGGATTAGACCCAAGACAGACTGCGTTGTAGGGGATCTGGAAGCAGCGGCTGGTTAATGGAAAGAGCACTAGACTAGGAGTCCAAAGAACTGAGTTTTTTGGGGGACTGTGTCCCTTTTCAGCTCTGGGACCGCTGTTTGCAGGTCGTAAGGATAGAATAAGTTCAAGCATGGGCTCTGTAAACTGTAGCGTGCTGGACAGAAAAATCAAAATAGACATTAAGAAGTGATGTCTTGAGTTGACGTGGTCCTTTTAACTCCCCCCCCCCCCCAGAACTCTATTAATAAATGAATCCTTTCCTCTGTCCAACATCCTGTGGGGTGGGGAGGGCATTCGTTCTTATGCTGCTTTCGTTCATTTATACTTAAGGAAACTAGGAAGGGCACAGACAGGTTGTAGGTGGTTAGCAAGAAGTTTCATTAATTTGATAAATTGAAGCTTGAATTCATACTTCCTCATCTTTAGGCGTGAGAAGCAGAGGAAAACACAGGTATGGGCGGCTCCTATTTGCGGGGAGGGATTCTAGAAACTTAACGCTTGACTGAGTGGCGGAGGGAGAGTAGTGATACAGAGCCTCCAATGGTTCGGAGTGAGTTCTAGAGAAACAGCTTCTCATTCACAGGCAGACATCCCCAGACCAAAGCAGGTGTGTCCTAGAGAGTGATGGCTCCAGGTTGCAGCCATTCTCCTTCTGAAGATAACGTCACCACTGAAGGCCCCAGTGCCACCGTTTATTGGAGATCTTTTGTCCTTCTTGTAGCCCTTCTCCACTGGAAAGGGGATGTGGAAAGGCTGGCTTAGTTAAGGTATTGTTTAGCCCTAAGGCGGAGACTTATTTTCTGGCTGATTTAGATTCCTCTAGAATGCTTTTGGGTAGACAGGATAACCAGCAGTCAACCTGTGTTATGCACCCCCTTTGAATGCCACTCAGTATTCTGTTCGTTGAACCTGTTGAGTTCCCGATCACATTTTAATATGAAGTGATAACCATACCCCAAACATATACAGTGCTTACTGTGTGAATACCATTCTAAACAGACTGTCAGTATTAACCATTAGATCCTCTCAAGCAACCTTTTGAGGTGCTTACCGTTACCCCTTCTTTTCAGATGGGAATCTGAGGCCCAGAGAGGTTGAATGACTTGCTTAGGGTCACAGAGCTGGGAACCCAGGCTGTCTGTCTCCGGAGTCTGTGCTTAACTGTCAACCACACCCCCTCAGTGTTGTAGGCACGGTGCCAGCACTGGAGGAAAAGATGAAACCAAAGAACGGTGCAGAGGCAGGAGGTTCTCAGAAGATTAGAAGGGTGCAGGCTTACTGCGGGGACACTGGCGAGGGTGTTGCTGGAAGTCCGGGTCCGTCTGCACGGTCCTCTTTCCCACGGGGCGGTGACCAGCAGATCTCACCTTCCTGCTCTCCGTTCTGTGTCTCCCTTTCTACTGTCCCTTGATGCCTTGAGACGCCACCCCCAGAAGTTCGGCCCTTCATGGTTTCTGAAGATCTCAAGGCATTTAGTGGAGAAGGAGCTTCTCACCTTAACTCCCACTGAGGGGAGGTCTGTGCTGCCTGGGGGGGTCACCTCTGGGTGTGCACTCCAGCCTCCCAAGCTTGGTACCTTACTGTCTGTGGTTACCTTAGAAACCAGCTCTCTCCCACCAACACCTCTGGTAGCTGAGACGAACTGAATAGCAGGGAAGGTGCCAAGATACATTGTAAAGGAAAATGTGTGAAAGAAAACCGGTTTTAGATTGAAGGCTAATATTTCGGGAAGCTGGCTGTGTACGTGTGTTATTTTTTCCCTCTGAATAAGGAAAAGTTCCCAGGATCAGAAGTGAGCTACAAAAAAAGGTGAGAGGCCAAGGGGAAGATACTTTTTTAAAAACCGCCCGAAGCTTGCTTTAAAAACTGAAAATGTTCTTAAATTTAAAAAAGAAAGTGTTGACATATAATCAATTTTTCATATTTAAAATGTGCAACTTGAGGGGTTTTGACACACACCCATGAAACAATCACCACGATCAGGGTAATGAGTATGTTGATTACCTCTAAGCTCTACTTTTTGTTCATTTCTGATTCTTGCCTTCCGCTCCTTCCCCCTGGACCCCCACCCCCCACCCCTCCTAGTTCCTGGGCAATCTGGGATCTGCTTTTTGCCCCAGTAGATTAGTTTGCATCTTTTAGAATTTATATAAATGAAATCATACAGTATGTATTCTTGTCTGCATGACTTCTTTTACTCAGCATATTTTCAGGCTCGTCTATATTGTTGAGTACATCAGTTTATTGCTGAATGGGACTTTTCTTTTCTCTTAGGTTTCTTTCTTTTCTTTTAAGTTTTATTTATTTAAGTAATCTCTGCACTCAGCGTAGGGCTTGAACTCATGACCCCAAGATCAAGAGTCACATGCTTCTCCGACTGAGCCAGCCAGGTGCCCCTAAAATTTCAATTTCAAATTGCTTACTGCTAGTACATGGATCTATAGTAATTTTTGTATATATTGATCTTATATCTTACAATCTTGCTAAAACCACTCATTCGTTCTAGTAGGTGTTTTGTAGATTCCATAAGATTTTCTGTATGGATGAGCATGTTGTCTGAGAATAAAGACAATTTTCCTCCTTCCTTTCCAGTATGTGTTCCTTTCATTTCCTTTTTCTTGTCTTACTGCACTAGCTAGAACCTCCAGAACAAAGTTGATAGAACTAGTGAGAGCATGCATTCCTGTCTTGTTTCTGATCTTTGGAGGAAAGCCATTGATTTTACACCATTAAATGTGATGTTATCTTGTAGGTTTTTCCTAGGTGCTCCTCTATCAGACTGTGGACGTCCCCGTTTATTCCTAGTGTGCTGAGAGTTGCTTTTGTTTGTTTTTTGTTTCTGTTTTGTTTTGTTTTAAAATCAAGAATAGATAGATGTTCGTATTTTATCAATTGTTTTTTTCTGGATTGACTGAGATGATCATATGGTTTTTCTTCTTTAGTTGTTTGATATTGTAGATTTTCAACGTTGAACCAGCCTGGAATTTCTGGGATACACCCCACCTGGTTGTGATGTTAACCTTTTCTTTATGATTTGATTTGATTTGCTAAAATTTTGTTAAGAATTGTTACATCTATGTTCATGAAAGATACTAGTCTGTCGCTTTCTTTTCTTGTGACGCCCCATCTGGTTTTGAGTCATGCTGGCTTTGTAGAATAAGTTGGAAAGAATTTCTTCCTCTTCAATTTTCTGAAAGGGTTTGTGTGGAATTGGCATTATTTCTTCTTTAAATGTTTTATAGAATACCCCAGTGAAGCCATTTGGACCTGGAATTTTCTTTGTGGGAAAGTTTTTAACTACAAACTCAATCTTTGTGTTAAAAAAAAAAAAGACAGGAAAAGGTATGCTACTCAAAAAAAAAGTAGAAGTGGCTACATTAATTTCAGACAAAGCAGATGTCAGATCAAGGAAAGCTATCAGAGATAAAGAGGGGAATTATGTAATGATAAAGGAGTCCATATTCCAAGAAGCCATGACAATCCTATGTGTATGCATCCAAAACAGATTATCAAAATGTGTAAGGCAAAAACTGATGCAACTGCGAAGAGAAATATATTAATTCAGTATTATAGTTGAAGACTTTAACATTCCTCTGTCACAAATGGACAGATCCAGCAGGCGTAAAATCAGTAGGGACAGAGTTGAACTCAGCAGCACCATCAATCAACTGGATATAATGGACATCTACAGACCCCTTCATCCAGCAACAGCAGGTACCACATTCTTCTCAAGCTCACCTGAGACATTCGCCAAGGGAGACCCCATTCTGGGCCATAAGACACCCTTTAACAAGTTTTTAAAGAGTAGAAATCATACAGTGTTTGCTCTTAGACCCCAATGAAATTAAATTAGAAATCAATAATGGGCAGATAGCTAGAAATCCCCAAATACTTGGAAATGTAATGGTATACTTCCAAACAACAGATCAAAGAAGAAATCTCAAGCTAAATTTTAAAATATTCTGATTAAATTAAAAAAAACCCCAGTATATCAAAATTTGTGGAATCCAGTAAAAACAGTGCTTAAAGAGAAATTTATAGCATTGAATACATTTTTTGGAAAAGAAGAAAGATCTAAAATCAATTATCTAAGTTTCCTCCTTAGGAAACTAGAAAAAGCAGAACAAATTAAACCAAAAGTGAGCAGAAGATAAAAAACAATAAAAACTAGAGCAGAAATCAATGAAATTGAAAATAGGAAATCAGTAGAGAAAATAAACAAATGCAAAATCTGGTTCTTTGAGATGCTCAATAGAATCGATGAGCCCTTAGCCAGGCTAACTAAGAAAAACACAAGTTACTAATATCGGAAGTAAAAAAAGGGCATCACTACAGAACCCATGGACATTAAAAGGATAACGAAGGAATGTTATGAACAGCTATATGCCCACATACTTGATAACTTAGATAAAATGGACAAACTCCTTCAAAAGCACAGTCTGCCAAAACTCATACAAGAAGAAAGAAGCAATCTGAATAGGCCTGTATCTTAAAAAATGTTTTTGAACTAATAATTAATAACCCTTAAGAACAGGAAGCACCAGGCACAGATTTGCTGACTGGTATTTTTACCAAACATTTATGAAAAAAATTATTACCAATTCTCTTCAATCTTTTCCAGAAGACAGAAGGAGAGGAAATACTTTGTAACTCATTCTATGAGGCCAATCTTATCCTAATAACAAAACCACACACATTGTTAGGAAACTACAGACCAATGTCTTTCATAAACATAAATACAAAAATCCTCAACAAAATGTTAGCAAATCAAATTCAACAATGTATAAAAAGAATTATACACTGATTCAACATTCAAAAATCAATGAATGTGATCCATCATATCAACAGCCTAAAGAAGAAAAATTATATGATCATATCAATAGGTGTAGAAAAAAACATTTGACATGAATGTAACAACCATTCATGATAAAAAAAAAAAAAACCTCTTAATCTAGGAATAGAGAACTTCCTCAACTCGATAAAAGAACATCTACAAAAATCCTATAGCTAACATCATACTTTTGGTGAGAAACTCAAAACTTTCCCACTAAGATCAATAACATGACAAGGATGTCTCCTCTCACCACTCCTTTTCAATATTATACTGGAAATTCTAGCTAATGTAATAAGAAAAAGAAGTAAAAAGGATACAGATTGGGAAGAGGTAAATAAAACTTTGTAGATGACATGATCATCTATGTAGAAAATCAGAGTCAACAAAAAAATTCCTGTAACTTAATAAGAGATTAGAGAAAAGTTGCAGAAAATGAGGCTAATATGCAAAAGTCAATTGCTTTTCTATATATTGGCGATGAACTAGTGAAATCTGAAATTAAAAACACATTACCATTTCAAATAGCACTCCCCAAAATGAGATACTTAAGTATAAATCTAACAAAATAGGGACAGCTGGCTGGTTCCATCAGTGGAGCATGTGACTCTTGGGCTCAGGGTTGTGAGTTTGAGCCCCATGTTGGGTGTGGAGCCTACGTAAAAAATAAAAAAACAAAAACAAAAAAATCTAACAAAGTATATACCAACTCTATTTGAGGAAAACCACAGAAACTGATGAAATATATCAAAGTATATATATCTACACATATATATGTATAGATATATATATAAAAAATCTATATCTTATATATAGATTTTGTGTGTGTGTTTGTATGTGTGTGTGTATGGGGAACCTATAGATTACGAGATTTTAAAAATCATACCAAGCAATCGTAATATGTGGGCCTTATGGATACCGATTCAAACAAACAAATTGGTAAAACGTTTAAAAAAGCATATGGCGTTTGTGAGTCAATTTAGACATTAGATCACTGGATATTAGGAATTATTGATAAGAGTATATTGATATACTAGTAATACCATTGTTAATACTCTTGATATGATAATGGTATTGTGGTTATGTTAAACATAGTTATCTCTTGTGTTTTATTTTATTTATTTATTTTTAATGTTTTTATTTACTTATTTTGAGAGAGACAGAGAGCACTGAGTGGGGGAGGGGCAGAGAGAGTGGGAGAGAGAGAGAGAGAGAGAAAGAGAGAGAGAGACGGACTCCTAAGCAGGCTCCAAGCTGTCAACCCAGAACCCGATGCCACGAACCATGAGATCAGGACCTGAGCTGAAACCAAGAGCCAGAGGCTTACCCGACTGAACCACCTAGGCGCCCCTATTCTTTGTATGTTAAGGATGCCTATTAAAATCATTGCACAGGAAGATGTTTTTAAGGGACTAGAGAAAAACCCCGCTGTCTGTAAAAGTGGCAACATTTATACTGATGGCTGACTTCTCAACGTTCAACCGTGGAAATCAGAAAACCGTGGAACGATGGCCTCCGTGTGACAAATACGAATACTTGCCACCAACTGAAAATATTTGTCCCAGGATGATTCTAGCTAGCATAACAATCCCCAAATTTCAGTGGCTTAACCAGCGGGATAGGTGAACAGGGTAGCATGCGGCCCTCCTGTGCTTACTCATTAAGGTACCCAGGCGGGGAGAGATTCTGCCCCGGTCATCATATCCTGCCCCTGCCCCGTTGTCGATAGTTTATTCCAGTACCCTGTCTGTTGGCTTCCCACTTCAAGTCGCACGTCGAGACTATGTGTGCCGTTTCCTGTTATCAGATGATAAAACTCGCCATGTAGGGTTTGTCGTGACAACTTAACGGTTTATAATGACGAAGTTACTAGAATATTATCTGGCGCACAGCGAACACTCAGGAAACGTTAGTTATTATGCCACGCGCTCATGAAGGTAGAGTCCGTGTGTTTTGCTCGTCGTCTGGTGGCATGCTGCGGCCAGCCTGTGCCGACGAGAACCAGGTGTGCCTCTCTCCTCCCAGTTCCACATTCAGTGACGTCCTACAGCTGATGTGGACCGTAGCGGGAGTATTCACACCATGGTCGTTGACAGATGCTTTAAATCAGGGCTTTTTTGGGGTGTCTGGCAGGCTCATTTGGTGGAACATGTGACTCTTGATCCTGAGCTCATGACTTCGAGCCCCCCATTGGGTGTGGAACCTACTCAAAAAAAAAATCAGGGCCTTTTAATTTTTGTTTTTGGACAGCCTGTTTACCAGCATGCCATTATCTAGCCCAGCACCTGGCACTTAGTAGGCACTCAGTAAATATTTGTTGAATGAATAGACACATGACCAAAATCCATGTGTCTAATCATTTCATGATTAGGGTCTTTCCGGCCGTTCCTTGAACCAAGTAGGACTCAGCGTAGAATTTCACAGAAGACCCTTCCTGTGGGCATTGCTGGGGTGTTATTTCCATGGCACCTGCCTGCTCTCCAGAAGCCAACGTTGGCATTCTTCCCTTCCAGTTCTGTTTTTTTTTTTTTTTTTTTTTAAGTTTTAAGTAATCTCTACACCCAACATGGAGCTCAAACTCATGACCCTGAGATCAAGAGTCATGTGCTCTGAGCCAGCCAGGCGCCCTCACCCTTCCAGTTTCTTTGAAGCAAGAGGGACAAGAGGCGGGAAGCCCATCCGAAGTGACTCATCCTGAGCTAGCTCACCCAGGATCTCAGGACTCAGCACCCAGTATCTCTGTGGGGACCTGCTGTTGGGCGGCCTCGAGGCTCCTGGGAGAACGTCCAACTGAGTAAGGAAGGTCACGATTGTGCGGGGGCCCACGAGAAGGTCTGGGTGGGACTGAGCTGTGGGAAGGGAGGGTGGGAGGAAGGCTCTTGCGGGGGAGGGTTTGCACGTGGGACCCGCCCGCCATAATACAAGCAGGCACGAGATCATGTGCCCAGCTGTCCTTTCCTGAATTGCAGCCTCCCCACGTCCCTCTGTCACATGGCAGCTTGGTCCTCCCGGTGAGTGGGCGGGAGGGGTGCAGGGATAGAGAAGGGTAGGCAAGTGACCCCGGAGGGTAGTCACTTCACCACACAAATGCTGCCGTCGCTCCACGCTTTCCGACCACGGCACGTGCTTTTGCAGATTTTGTTTGGTTTCCCCGCTTGATCCCGAGATGTGGCCATGGCAGCAATATTACCGTTTGCTCTTAAATTCATTTACTTTTTATATAACTAATAACAATCTTGTAGTTTAAAAATCATAAACGTGGGGCGCCTGGGTGGCTCGGTTGGTGGGGCGTCCGACTCTGGGTTTTGGCTCAGGTCATGATCTCGCGGTCGGTGGGATCGAGCCCCGATGTGGGCTCGGTGCTGACCGCATGAAGCCTGCTTGGGACTCTGTCTCCCTCTCTCTCTGCCCACCCCCCGCGCGCTCTCTCTCTCTCAAGATAAAGAAATACACTTTAAAATCATGAACATAAAGTCTGTGCGGTGAAAAATCTGTCACCTGTGCCCTCCACCCACCCACTTCCTTCTCGCTAACGGTAACCTCTGTGATTAGTGCTTGTCTACCTTTCCGGACATTTTAGTGCAGAAGCAAGAAAATGTGAATATGCATTCCCTCCCCCCTTTCACAGACAAATGATAACATCCCACGGACACTGCTATGTCCCTACTCCCTCCCAATACAAATCTCAGAGGTGTTTCCACATCCGTACACAGAGAGCTTCCTCTTTCTTTCTGTCTGTGCATGAGATTCTATTCTATGGATGGGCCCTAATCTGTGTAATTTGTGGCCATTGGGTTGCTTCTAATATTTTGCTTCGAGCCCAGGCCGCATCAAGTTTGCCTATACTTTTCACCTGGGCCAGTTTATCTGTATTGTTCCTGCGTCGCAGTTGGGGCGGCTGAGGTCCTAGGTGGTGAAATGGCACGTCCAAGGTCACAAACAATCATCGCGGCAAGCTGTACGGCTCAGCCACGGTGAGGGCTTCCCTCCACTGCTGCAGGGAGCCTGGGGTTTAGTCTGGTGGCCGTGTTTCCATGCTGCCTGGTCCGGGGGCAAGCTCGGACAAATCCTGTTGGATCCTGCCTGAGGGTTCAGGATGAGCTTCTGAGTGAAATTCTAAAAGATGAGGAGGAGTTAGCTTCAGAAGTGGGCAAAACAGGGCCTTTCAGTCAGGGGGATGAGGAGGCATGCAAAGCCCAGAGGCGCAAGCAATTTGTTTCCACTGGGATGTCAAGTGGATGGCGGGGAATGGCTACAGACGTGGCTCTGAGTGTTTGTGTCGGGTGCAGTGGGGAGCTCCTGGCTCTTTCTGGAACTCTGACTCGGTTCTGTAGGTTTCAAGCCAAAGTCCATGAAACTTCTGCGGAAAGGTTAACTTTTGGGTCTTACTTTTAGTGATAAGATAACAAACAAATGAGCTAATCATGTTTTGGATTATCCGGGAGGCGCTCTATGACTTAAGTTGCCAGTTGGTTTCAGTGTTTGCATTTGCCTTTGTGTTTATGATGAGTTGGTGCTGAGGAGCGCCGCTTTAATGGTGTCAGCCACCGCACAGAGAATAGAGGACTTGGTTCTTCCCTCCAGGTGGCGTGAAGAGGGGGTTAGCAGAAGTTCTAACGGAGAGTGGCGGCAGAGGTGAGTTGTCACACGCCTGCCAAACACCGGGGAACTTGCGCTGGAGGGTCACGCTTTGTGCAGTCATCGGTTTCAGTAAATACCATCTGTTGCAATAAATTAATGTTACTAGTAAAATAAAGGAGTGCCTGGGCAGTTCAGGCAGTTAGGCATCTGATTCTTGATTTCGGCTCAGGTCACGATCTCGCAGTTGGTGGGTTTGAGCCCCACGTCAGGCTCCACGCTTATAGTGCCGAGCCTGTTTGAGATTCTCGCTCTCTCCTTCTCTCTTTCCCCCTCCCCTGTTTGTACTCTCTTCCTCTCTCAAAATAAACTAAACTTAAAAAAATGTTATTAGTAAAATACGTATTGGCTTGCTAATTTTGTTTCTATTTGATTGGTAAATTGCCAGATCTTTTATAGTTGGATGTGCCATAAATACGTATTTATAACTAGCTGTCTCTATCTCTTTTTTTAAAACTTGTTTTATTTTTTATTTTTTTAAATTTACATCCAAATTAGCATATAGTGCAACAATGATTTCAGGAGTAGATTCCTTAGTGCCCCTCCCCCATTTAGCCCATCCCCCCCCGACACCCCCTCCCGTAACCCTCAGTTTGTTCTCCATATTTATGAGTCTCTTCTGTTTTGTCCGCCTCCCTGTTTTTATATTATTTTTTTCCCTTCCCTTATGTTCATCTGTTTTGTCTCTTAAAGTCCTCATTCATATGAGTGAAGTCATAGGATTTTTGTCTTTCTCTGACTAATTTCACTTAGCATCATAGCCTCCAGTTCCATCCACGTAGTTGCAAATGGCAGATTTCATTCTTTTTGATTGCCGAGTAATACTCCCTTGTATATATAGACCACATCTTCTTTATCCACTCATCCATCGAGGGACATTTGGGCTCTTTCCATCCTTTGGCTGTTGTCGACAGTGCTGCTGTAAACATGGGGGTGCACGTGTCCCTTCGAAACAGCCCACCTGTATCCCGTGCATAAATGCCTAGTAGTGCAATTGCTGGGTCGTGGGGTAGTTCTATTTTTAGTTTTTTGAGGAACCTCCATCCTGTTTTCCAAACCGGCTGCACCAGTTTGCATTCCCATGTCTCTGTCTCTTTAAGTGACATTATTGTACAGATAAGTTACCATCACTGGGGGCACAGAGGACTTTTTTTTTTCCTTTCAGGAGAGCCACAGAAGGGTTTTAAGTCACGTGGTCAGATAGGCATTTTGAACAGAAATGTATGGGATGTGGAGGGTGGGCTTTCTATGGGCTGGTCAGAGCCTAACCAGGTCAGCATAGGATCATCCAGAAAAGGATAGATTCGAGAAATGTTTAGGAGGGAAAACTGGTAAACTGGTAGGATCTGATGACTGAAAGGGTGTAGGAGGTGAGGGGAAAGGCGGGACAGCCTGACCCCCGAGCTTCTCCCTGGGTGTAAGTGGATATTTTGTGGTGCCATTAACTAAAGCAAGAAACAGAAAGGCAAGGGGCGTGAGAGGCAGCCCTGGGTATTGGGACAGAGAGCTCCACTTGGGACATGACACATTCGAGGTTCCTGTGGGACGTCCAGGCAGTGGGCAGGCGGGCCGATGAGCCTGGAGCTCGGGTCAGAGGTATGGCTGGCTGTGCAGACGTGGGCACGGTCAGCATTTAGGTGGCAGCCAAGGCGGGGAGACAGGACAGAACTGAAACCACCCAGGAATCAAGGGCAGGTTTAGCAGGGCTGTGGCGGGGTCTGTGGAGAGCCCTGGAGGTGGGCGTGTATAGGGGACCCCAGAATGGAGTTTGAAAAGGAACATCTTACTGGGGCGCCTGGGTGGCTCAGTCGGTTAAGCGTCCGACTTCGGCTCAGGTCATGATCTTGCGCTTCGTGAGTTCGAGCCCCGCATCGGGCTCTGTGCCGACGGCTCAGAGCCTGGATCCTGCTTCGGATTCTGTGTCTCCTTCTCTCTCTGTCCCTCCCCTGCTCATGCTCTGTTTCTCTGTCTCTTAAAAATAAACAAACATTAAAAAAATTTTTTTTTTAAAGAAAAGGAACATCTTAGGGATGGGAGGGAGACCTGCGGAGGGATCGATCTTGGCAACTAATGGAATAAAAGTCGTCAAGGGTGGTGGATGCAGGGAGAGGCTGAACAAGATAAGGACCAAAGTGTGATCCAATGGAATATGGAAGTCACGGAAAAAACACAGCCCCGCCCCTTTCTGGACGCAGCCGTGGACTCCTCAGCTGCGTGCTTCTCAGGCGTGGCCCCGTCACTGAGTAGGTTTGCCAAAAGGGATGGTGCTGCCTGGCCCGGCCGTGAAGGTGCGGGGAGGTGGGGGGAGCCGCGTCGCTGGGGAGACTGGGGGAAAGAGTCGGCGGGAAGGGAAGGGAGGGTCTGGCAGGAAGGGCAGAGGACCACTCAGAGCACCTGGAGGACGGAGGACGACCCGGGGCACCTGGAGGACCGAGGACGACTGGGTGGGATGGGAGAGAGGGAAGATTTAGGGAGCCACTGCCGCCGGCCTGGGAGCTCCGGGAGAGGTGGGGTGGGCTGGGGTCCCTGCAGGCGCAGGGGTCTCTCCATCAGCCCTCAGCAGGGGAGTGGGGGTGAGTGGGACGGGATGGACCGCACAGGCCTGGATACGCCGGCTTTGCTGTTCTGGCGACTCAGCACACCCGATGCCTGGGGACCTGGGATGGCTGGACTGCTACCCACCCCCGCCCCCCACCCCCTGCCGGCTTCCTTTCCAGGTTCCCGGCGCTGGGAGGCAAAACCTCTGGCCCAACCACAGGACCCAGGGGCTGAGGCCAGAAGCACAGGGCGCTGAAAGAAAAACAGAGTACCCAGTAGCTATGTGTTAACATTTCAAATGGAAACGACAGCTCTCAGCCCCCATAAAGGGGGGGCTTCTTTTTATATTTTAATTTTTTATTTAATTTTTTATTGTTTTAATTTTTTAATGTTTATTCATTTTTGAGCGAGAAAGAGAGAGCGGGCGAGCGAGAGAGCACAGTTGGGGGAGGGGCAGAGAGAGAGGGAGACACAGAATCCGAAGCAGCTCCAGGCTTTGAGCCGTCAGCACAGCGGGGCTCGAACTCACGAACTGTGAGATCGTGACCTGAGCCGAAGTCAGACGCTTCACCGACTGAGCCACCCAGGCATCCCTTAGGAGATTTTATTTTATTTGAGTTTTTTTTTTTTTTTTTAATTTTTAATGTTTCATTCATTTTTGAGACGGAGAGAGACAGAGCATGAGCGGGGGAGGGGCAGAACACAGCCGAGCTGTCCCCACAGAGCCTGACTCGGGGCTCAAACTCAGGAACGGCGAGATCATGACCTAGGCCGAAGCAGGACACTTGACCGACCGAGCCACACCAAGCGCCCCCCAAAAGATTTTATTCTTCAGTCATCTCCACGCCCAGTGTGGGGCTCACACACCCCGGAGAGCAAGAGTCCAACGCTCCACCGACAGAGCCAGCCGGGCGCCCCTAACACGTCTTTTAGATATTGTATTCGTACAGATTAAAAACAGCAAGACAGCGGTCAAACGTTCGATCGCCCTCACCGTTGACTGAAGACCGACCGAAGACAAGGGCAGAGATGGAACAGACTTCTCTCACTGAGACGGGTGGGGCCCGGCGGGGAGAGCCCGTCCTTTGCAGTTGAGTTGACCCTCTCGGCCGGGGGGGGGGGGGGGGGGGGGCACGGGCCGTGGAGCCCGCTGCCAAGTGCACCCCGGCTCGGCCCTGAGCTGGCTGGCCCGTCTACACCTGATGTTCTCATCCGTGAAGCGTGATGACCACCCCCCCCACACCCGCCCCCCGCCAGCTGCCGTAGGCCTCGCGGGAGACACAACACGGTGCCTAGCGAGTGGTGCGGAGATGTGGCTTTCAAAACTATTACAACCCTTCCTGAGGACGGTTGGGCAGTGCGCATCGAAAGCCATTCAAATGTCATGGTTTTTGAGTCAGTAATTTCATTCCCGAGGAGGTATCTCGAGGAATTAAGTCAAAAAAGAAAAAAAAAAACAAGGCAACTTGGGACAAAGGTTTTGAAACCATTGTGTTGACAAAGCAAAGAAAGAGGAACAACCTAGAAGGCCACGGAAAGGCTAATGCTTAAATACAGGCCGGGGCCGTGTGACCCAACGGTCGGCCGTGGCGAGCGGGCCAACCCGGGGTCCGAGTGCGCGGTGAGCTGTTTATGAAGTAACACGCAGAAAAGCGATCACGGACTTGGGATGTGTTTTGATGACTTTACAAGCCGTTGGCACATGTTGCCTGACTGTGTGCGGGGATTAGAAACGCCTCCCGGGGGCGCCCGGGTGGCTCAGCGGGTGAAGCCGCCAGCTCTTGATCTCGGCTCAGGTCGCGAGCTCACCGTTTGTGGGTTCGAGCCCCCGCATTGGGCTGTGCGCTGGCATCGTGACGCCCGCTTGGGGTTCTCTCTTTGCCCCTCCCCTGCTCGTTCCCTTCCTCGAAATACGTAAATAACTCAAAAAAAAAAAAAGTCATTAAAAAAAGAGAAATGCGTTAAGATTTACTTTTAGGTATTTAAAAAAAATTTTTTTTAACGTTTATTTATTTTTGAGACAGAGAGAGACAGAGCATGAACGGGGAGGGTCAGAGAGAGAGAGGGAGACACAGAATCCGAAACAGGCTCCAGGCTCCGAGCTGTCGGCACAGAGCCCGACGGGGGGCTCGAACTCACGGACCGCGAGATCACGACCTGAGCCGGAGTCGGACGCTTACCCGACCGAGTGCCCCGGGCGCCCCACAAAGTTGATCTTTAAATTAGGTGTTGAACATTAGGAAGAAGCTTGCCCCCCAGGCACGCCACACTCGGAGCTCCCGCAGTGACTGCCAAGGCCCCGTCCCCTCCCCGGTTCACCCGAAGACCCTCCTCCTTTCTCGGCTCCCCCCTGGCGTCCGGGGCTCCGAAGTTCACAGAGGAAAGTATCTCAAGGGCGGTTGCCTGAGCCACAGTACCTGGCAGCACGGTGCTTGGCGCAGAGCAGGTGTTTAAGAAGCGTTTGTTGAGTTACGTACGTACGTGTGCGTACGTGTGAGCGTGCACACGTGTGTGTGTACGTAACACCCGCGGTGCTTGAACGTTTACCCCCGCTCTTGGGCAGGGTCCTCATTAGGGACGAAGAGGGGGAGGGGAGGGAAGGACCTCACCGCCACTGACAACTCAGGGCAGCAAATGGCTCGCTTTTGCTGTCGAATCCCACCGCGGCCATAGTAAAAATCACGCAGGAACGGCGGAAAATTTCCTTCTCCATAGGTAATACGCTCTCGTTTCCAAGGGATTCGGGGGCGTCTTAAGCTCTCAGTCCACGTGATTGTGGTGAGGTGGGACGAACGGTCCCTGATACCTGGGGGACTTTGATTTTACACGTGGCCCCTCCACACGTGTGACTTGGGGCAGGTGTCTTCCTCTCTCTCTGGGCCGTGATCGCAAAGGTCCCTTCCGGCTCCCAACAGTCTAGCCTTCGTGAAGCTCGGGTATGGGATTCCTCAGCCTGCCCGAACCCACGAGTGTCCCTGTTTTTGGTGCGACGGAGCGTCCAGGAGGAAGGATGGTTGGCGCACTGACTCTGCGTGTCTCGTCCTGGTTCCCGCTGCTGCTGGAGGAGGGCTGAGTATCCACTCTGTGCCCTTCCGGCCACAGGCGGCCAGGGAGCGTGAGGTCCAGGGTTGATGGCTGTACTCGATTGTCCCAAAGGAGCCGCTCGCCCGCTGTCTGCTGTCACATGAGGCCTGTGGAGCCTTCGGGGGCTCCTCCGTGATCAGCAAAGGGGGGTTGAAGTGGGAGGGTTTCACAATGTGAAATTGCGAATCCCTAATCTGAGAAGACCCCAAGGTGCCCGTCACCTCACACCTAGTCCTCCCCCCACGCCGGGCGTCGGTGGAGGCCCTGGCCACCAGAGGGCGCCCTCGCACCATGGAACCCTCATACTTCCTGTGCTGGCACAGCGCAGCGCCCAGCTTTGCCAGAACATCTGGACTTACTGAAGCCACCCTCAACCAGGGACAGTTTCCTCCCCCTGGGGACAGTTCACTGCGTCTGCTGGGGGCGGGTGCCGCTGGAGGCCGGGGATGTCCTAAGCATCCTGGAACGCACAGGACAGCTCCCAGAAGGGAAGACGAGGCAGCCCCAAAGGTCCGCACTGCCAAGGTTGAGAAAATGGTTTATGCAGAGCAGAGCAGGGCACGCGCCCTGGGAGTTTATGTCCTCTGGACCCCCGGTTGCCGTGTCCCGGGTTCACCCACCATGTGCCCTGCAGAGGGTACATGGGGTCTTCAGTATGGGACCCCGTCGAGGCGGGGGGGGGGGGGGGGCCTCTCTGAACAGGGCCCAGGCCCCATGACAGCGCGAGCCAGTTCCTTGTGCCAGAGGAGACCTGGCTTGTCTCCCAAACCAGGCAGGGTGAGGGGCAGGCCCGGGGCTGGTGGTTCCTCCTTCCCGCTGGGCTGGGGATCAGCCTGTGCCTTGGGAGCAAGTGAGAAGCGGGTTTTCATGGACCTCCCGATAGCTCCTGGGAGGGAGACCCCGGGCCTGTATCCAGGGTTCCCCGGGGTGAGGGCCCGGCCCCGCCCTGCTCTGGGCCTCTCTTCCCCCATTCCGTTCGAGGCCACCAGGCATCTGTTGCAAGGAAGGACAGCAGGTGGCAGAAAGCAAAATGCACGGACCCCCAAGCCCAGTGCAGACACACACACACACACACACACACACACACACACACGGGGACCCCTGTGCCTCCTCATATCCTAGACAGGAAGTGGAGACGAGTCCTAAACCTGTAATCGGTGGCCCAGAGACAGGAGAGCGATGCGGTTCACTCGTCTTGGCTCCTGGAACATTCTGCCCTGTTGGCTTTTCCTTCATTGGGCAAAAGCCCCTCCCCCACACGGCCCCCTCCCCTGGCTGCCCCATGCTTCCTCAGCTCCCCTGGTGATTCTGAGGGCTGGGGACAGAGGAAGGGCCCCCTTCACCCGCTGCCCCCTTGGCTCTGCTCACGGGTCCACGGCAGGCCCCGCTCTGCTCGGGTTCTGTCCTTAAGGCTGGTCCCCACGTGGCACAGGTGGCTCCGGACCACGTCATCTGCCAGCCTCTCTCTCTGGGGGATGATGGCAGCACCCTGTCCCCTGCCCCCCCCCCCGGGAGAGCCTGGGGTGACGTGTAGCCCCACAGCAGCTCAGGGCAGCGGGGACACGGTGGGACGGTCAGCCGAGTGTGGTTGGCCAAGGGTGTTTTATTCGCGGGGAGAATTACAGAGCTGAGGAGGCCGGGTCCTCCCTGCCCCACTGCCTGGTGTCTTGGGGGAAATGGTGGCTTGTAGGAAGTACCCGCGCAGGACAGGAGCTCCCAGGGTCACAGAGACCAGAGGGCCGAGGACGAAGCGCACGGAGGGGCAGGAGAGAGACCGGGGCCTCAGCCCGGACGAGGGGGCAGGGGCTCCCCAGATGCTCGCTTTCTCCGTCATGTGGGCAGGTGGGGCTGGGGGCGCTCAAGCGACAGAATCCGTATGCTCATCTCCTTTGAGGACAGCTGAGGTTAAGGATGCCTCCTTAATCTGAGTCATAATTTGGTGGGAGGGGAGGGGAGGGTCACCCTGCCTCAGTCCCCCCCCCCCCGGCATGCCCCCCACCCCCTTTTGTCCAACTCCTCCCCTTCAAAGCCTCCTGCAATTGAAACCCGTTTCCAGGCCAGGGAAGGTGCAAAGCCAGAAAGGAAACACACGGGAGGAGGCATGGACTTTGGGGGACCCCCCACTTCCCCTCTTCTCCCCAGTTAAGGAGGATCCAAGGGCCACACTGCCTTGAAGTTCTCCAGATGGGGGGACACGGGGCTTTCGTCCCCGGCTTTGGGTCTGTGTATCTCTGAGGAGAAGCCCTCCCTGGGGTCCGGGCGTCCCTTTGCCCCCATCATGGGATAGGGCTTTACCTCCAGCCCCGGGGGCCTCAGGGGCAAAAGCCGGATCCTCTCGCCGGCCCCCTGTCCCAGCCCAGCCAACAGGGGGAGCCCCGGAAAGTGGTGGGTCGCTGGGGGGCAGCCGGGCCCCGGCAGCAGGGTGTCTGGCTTGGAGGTCCCCGGGATCAGCCGCTCTGGGGGGACAGGGGGCAGGAAGGGCCCTGAGAGGCGGGTCCAGTCGGAAGGGAGGGAAGGCAGGAGAGGAGGGGCCGAGGAGGCCAGACCCAGCAGCTCCTCTCGGGGGCTCCCCAGAAGGCAGCAAGGGCCAAGCTGGCAGGGGGCTGGGAAAGAGCCAAGGCCTGGGGAGAGAGAGAGAGAGAGAGGGAGGGAGGGTCAGGAGGGATCTCCCTTCTCCACCTACTTCCTATTTCCTTTTCCTCTTGCTGGAAACTTCCTCTCCCTGCTGTGCCTCATCCTGTTTCCTTTGCTTCGGGTCTATTCCCTGGGGGCGAGACAGGTCAGCCTGGGGGTCCCCCTTGTGGCTCCCGCCCCTCTCCTCCTGGGCCCTTGGCCCGATAAGCGTGGTTACCCCCAGAATGTCTGTGCCCCCGGCTCTGTGCGGACCAGAACCGCGTCTGTATCGCCGTCCCCTGGACCCGCCTGGTGCCTCCTAAGAGCGTGTGGGATGACTGGGTGAGGACACTGTCTCCTGGGACTCAGTGAGTCCTGTCTGCACTCTCTGTAGCACAGGGCTCTGGCTCTAGCGTGTGGCCCCAAGCTTGTCCCTGAAATCCAGGCCCCGGTCTCCTCATCTGTACAGGCCCCTCTGCTGGCGAAGGTCAAGTGGGAGGCCAGCGCGTGGGGGGCCCGGCCTCGCCTTCTCGGCCGGCTGGGCCCTGGCCTGCTCCCCCGGGATCCTTCCCTCCGCCCCTCCTTCCAGATCCTCTGGCCCTGCGGGCATCCTGCAACCCGGCGCCCAAAACCCCGGGCGGGGGCCGGGGCTCGGGGCGACTAGCACAACCTCCCGGCACTGTCCTTATTTCCAAAAGCCCAACTCTGACCCCTCGAGTCCTCTCTTAGCAAGGCCACATCATCGACCTAGAAGAGTAATGTCATCACATCGGTGGGGCTGTAGTGAATGAAAACCGGAAAGGCGAATTAGTTATTATTTAACACGCCCGACGTATTCGGAAGGAACGATGGTTCTGAAGTCGGACCCACGAAGGGAAACCAGTGGACAGGGTCCTGCATGAGGCAAAGGTGACCCCGAGCCGTCCCCCGGGGTCACTGCCCTTCTCCCTGGGTCTGGGGCTGCGTCCGCCCTCGGACATCAGATGGGGGCTGAGGAGCAGGTGAAGGAGACGGTCTGAGTGTCCGTCCCCCCCCCCTCCTCCCCCACCGCCACTCCCAGCACCGGGCCTGCAGCCTCTGCCTCCGGTTCGCAGGCCTGGCTACTTTTCCACCCAGAAGCATCCTCTCTTGGCACCAGTGCCCGGAGTGGAGGTGGGGTGAGGGGCCTGCACAGCCTTCAGATGACTTCAGCCAGGCAGCTCGTGTGTGTGTGTGTGTGTGTGTGTGTGTGTGTGTGCATGTGTGTCCCCACAGAGGGCAGGACGGTGCAGACGGCCCACTCCAAGCTGGGGCTCGCCGGGGACACTCTTTCCCCCTCGCGGTTCCCCAAAGAGAAAGCTCCGTGCGGGGCACTTCTGGAGTCAGGAGGGGGGTGGGGGTAGGAACACAGGGGTGCCCTGCAGGCGCTGTCTCTCTCCAGGGGCCAGACCGGTGGCCGAGCGGGTCCCAGCAGGCCCTGGGCCACCCTCGCCCACAGCCTCGGCTGCACCCTGGGGCCCAGAGGTGCCTGGCTCTGGGGACAAGGTTAAGGCCCGGGGTCTCTCTCCCGTGAAGTCGCCCGGAGAGGAGGGGCAGGTCTGAGCCGTCTGTGTGAAGCCTCAGGCTGCTCAGGCGTGTCCGTGATCTTCCTCACGGACAGTCTGGTTTTGTCACTTCGCTGTTTACAGCCCTGGGAGAGCTGACCTCTGCCTACATTTCCACCGACTCTCCCTGGGATCGCCAGTGCTGCCACGCTGGCCTTTCCTAGTCCCTCCTTCCTGCCCCAGGGCCTTTGCACACACTGTTTCTCTCTGCTTGCCGTGCTCTTCTCCCTCCTCCTTGTGCAGAGCCTCCTTCTCCACCTGCCGCCCGCGCTTCGTTCTGGTCCCGTCACCCTCTGCCTGGATGGTCTTCCCAAGCCTGCCGGTACCCGCCACACGCCCCCTCCAACCCAGCTCCACCCCTCACTCTCTGACCACAGCCAGTCACTGGGTCCCTCAGCTCACAACTCTTGCCTTGGGTCCTACTCTTGCTCACAACTCCCTGCCTTGCAAACGCCATTCCCTCTGCCTGGGCACTGCCTCACCGGGGGCAGGGGCCTCCTCCTCCGGGATGCCCGCTCATCTCTGCATTCCCGTAGGGCCTGGCGCTTCCCTGAGTCTCTCCACACCACTCGCTGACTGTCCCTCCTCTACTCCCTCCATTCTCTGAGCCTCTGGAGGGCCGTCCAGCCCCTCTGAGCCCCCACACCTAGGGAATAGCTGGGGCTCAGTTTGTTGAATGAACGAATGACTTTATTGTCCCCGTCTCAAGCCTCTGGCCCATGGGCTCAGCCAGGAGGGTCCCACTTGCAGTCCCCTGGGCCCTCCCCGGGCCCGAGCACTCACGGGGGGCACTGCTGCCGCTCCCCTTCTTATCCTCAGAGGCCTCTGGCGGCCCTCGGGGGGTCCGCTGCCCGGCCAGCTGCTCCACTGTGGCCCAACGGGCGAGCAGCGCGCTGTGCAGGAGCTGGGGAGGGAGAAGCAGGAGTGAGGGTGGCGTGGGCTGGCCGGCGGCCTGCGTTCCCCGGTTCATGCCCAGGCTCCTCCCTGAGACCCCGCCCCCTTCCCTGGGGTCCTCCCGCTGGAGGGGTCCCGCAGGAACCACCCTCGCCCCCAGGCGCAGGCTGCACCCCCTGAAGGTGTTTCAGGGTGATGGCCCTGCCCCCCCCACCCCGGGGCGCTGGGGGACCAGAAAGCAGTGGGAGAAGACCACTGGCCACTGCCGGGGCCCCCGAGGCAGAGAGGAGGGCTGGGGTCCTCCTGGGCGGAGGGGAGGGGGGGCCGCCTCCTGCCTACCTCGCCGTGCGTGCCCATGGGCACCAGGGCTGGCCGAAACAGGGCAGGGGCCCCCAGCAGCAGGGGGCAAGGTGGTGCCCGCACCTCCCACAGAGGGTAGTTGACGACAATCAGCTTGCTGAAGTTGAACTTGTACGTGAACCTTTTGCCTTTGGTCTTGTGCAGGATCCTCTTGTTGTAGTAATACCTGCGGATTCCGAGGTTGAGAACGCAGAGTTGGGCCGGCCACGCCCCTCCCCCGGCCAGCGAGCCTGGGGAGCCACTGGGCGCCCCACCAGCCTCGGGGGCGGGGGGGCGGGGCTGCCAGCACCCACAGCCCCGTCTTTGAGCCCTGGCCTCTCTGGCCGCCTGGCCGCCCCTTCCCACCTGAGGGCCCGGCTCAGCTTGTCGTAATTCATCTGTGGCTTGCACTTCCTGCGGCCCCAGAGGCGGGCCACCTCGTCCGGGTCCTTGATGACAAACTCGCCGTACTCCCCCTGCTGCCAGGCGATGACATGGCGGAACTCTTCCTTCTGCAGCAGCTCCAGGATGAAGTGCCACAGCTGGATCTGCCGGGAGCCTGGGGACGACTCGGCTTTGTAGGCCCAGTCCGGGAAGGCCAAGCCTGGGGGGAGGGGCGTGAGTGCCACAGCGCTGCGGGGGGAGGGGGGCAACCCCGCCCCCCGGGGCCGCCCCTCTGCGGCTGGGCCTCCACGGCGGGCGGCCTGGCAGAGGCTCACCTGAGATCCAGGAGCTGCCCGCGACAGGGACGCCCTGGGCCCCGCAGCCGCAGTGCATGGTCGCCTCTGGGGCCGCGAGGGCCGCGTCTGGGCCTGGGGGAGCCGGTCACTGCTTAGGAGGGAGGCGAAGAATGAGGCAAAGAAAAGAGGACAGAGAGGAGGATGACAAGGACGAGGGGCCCTGAGGCAGGGGACCAGGTGGCAGGCACGGAAGGCAGGGCCCGGCCTCCTCTGGGGACGTCCTCCCCGGCCAGGGGCAGACCCGGGGCTGGGACCACTTATATGGATGCACAGGAAGGCAGAGGGTCCTATATCCTGCCCCCGCTGGGGGATTTAGACGGGACGCGCTCTCCTCTCAGGGCTTTAATAGGATTGGAGCTTTCCCCAAGAGAAGACCAGAGAAAATGTGATTAATCGTGGGCTCTTCGTAAACCTCGAGCGGGGGCAGGCGGAAGATACGCACACCCATACCTTTACGGAGCTGGACCGGCTGCAGGCGTCGGGCGAGCAGGGGGCGTGTGCTTCCTGCTCTGTCCCCAGCGAGCCTCTGGCCCAGCAGACGCCTGGCGCGTCGCAGGTGCCTGGCGGCGAAGTCCTTGGCGGTGGAGTCCGCACGTGGGAATGAGGCTGTCGACGGGGCCTGTGTGCTTGTGTCTGTCTTCGCTTCCGAGTGGTGGCTCCCCGCCGTCAGGGGCCCCGGCTGTCTTGTTCACAGGCCAGCCCAGCACGGGCCCTGGGCTCCAGCTACTCTGTAAATATCCGTGGAGTTACTGAACCCCGGCCCCGGCCACGGAAGGGGGGGGGGTCTTGCTGGTTCCCAGCGTGGCCCAGATGGGGAGAGGACTCGGGGGTGAGCTCCCTGATGCAGGCCACGGGAGGAGAGCACCCGTCCCTGTCCCAGACCTTCCAGATGGAGCTGAGGCCGGGCCGAGGGCTGGCTTCCCGTCCCCGAGGGAAGATGACCCCAGAGGCGGAGCGCCCACAGGGCCTCGGGGAGATGCAGGGTGTGGGCCCCGCTCCAGGGTGGGCGTCACCTGCGAGGTCAGGACCCTGTGGCGAGGCTTACAGGACCTGGCTCCGGGCTCCGTCTCTGGGGGAGAGGGGAAGTCGGGATGGGGTGAGCCCTGCTCTCAGCCAGAACTTACTAGGCCGGCAGGTCTGGAGGGCATGTGAGGGCTTGCCTGGAGTGGCCTCCTCACTTTCCAGACGAGGCTCACAGAGGGAAAGCCACCGACACACGGGCTCAGCGGCCACACCTCCACCCCTTGCACACGGCCCCCGCTCCTACGCCGTGTCGTCTTGAGACTTAGAACCCGCTGTCTATAGGAGTGCTTCTCAAACACCAAGGCGGAAGAATCCCGAGAATCTCTTCAGGACGCAGATTCTGATTCGGAGGCGCTTGGTGGTACCCAAGACTCTGCATTTCTAACAAGCTCCTCGGTCACGCCGATGTTGCCGGCCTGCGGACCCTGCTTTGAGTAGCGAGAGCCCGCGGGGTACCCCGGAAGTTGCTGGGGGTCAGGACGTCAGACACCTCAGCTGCTGAGACCCTCCCTGCCCTCTCCACCCCTACCCCCGCCCCAGAGGTCATCTGGTCTCCTGCTTTTCCTTTGCCAGGGGACACGGCTCCAGGGGGTCAACCGACAAGCCAATGGCCCCTTGGGGGCAGGTGCTCCTGGGGGTGCCCGGTCTGGCTGGAGCAGAGGGCACCTCCGGAAATGACAGTGGATGGTGGTGAGGGGTGCACGCCGCTTGGGGTCTTCCTGCTCAGCCTTCCGCCTCTAAACTGATGGCTGACATTCTAGAACTTTGCCCTTTCCCATCCTCCCCCGAAACAGAAGCCCCCCCACCCGTCTCCCACCCTCCTCCCCCGCCTTGTCCGTTGAGAACCTCCTGTCTAAACTCAAGCGGGTTGGGATCCCTTCCACCTCATCTTAGGAAAATGGGTTGGGAAATGGGGGGGGGGGTGCCGGGGTGAGAGGTCCCAAAGGAAGACTGTTCCGTGGAGGGAGCGGTGGCCTCCTCCAGCTGCCTCCCCCCGCCCCCCCCAGTGCTGCCGGGCCCCCACGGTGTCTCCTGGTCTGGAGGATTGGAGACCTTAGGATAGCTGTAGGATCTGGCACGAGGAGAATGATGAACCCACCGCGGAGGGGGTCCTCAGTGCGCCCCGCCCCCAGCCGGGGAGCCCACACGCCCGAAAGCTCGCGGGAGTATCTCACAAGATGGAGCTCAGAGGGGTCGAGGAACTTCTCCAAGGTCACACAGCTCTTAAGCAGAAGCGACAGCAACACCTTGATTCAAGATGTGTGATATTCCGCCACCGAGGGAGGCGACCGACCGACCGACACCCCGCCTCTGGCCCCCAAAGGGAGAAAACCCCAAATACATAAACCACAAGTGGCATCAGTGGGTGACGTCAAGCCCCACCCGTCCCCGCCGTTCCCCATTTCCTGGTCTCCCCCATGCGTGTGGGGGTCCCGCCCAGACCCCCGGGTCTCTGAGGAGCTTGCAGCGGGGATGTGGGAGTCCTCGCTGCTGGCAAATCCTTCCTGACGGCCCCCCTCCAGCCCCCCCTTTTGCCCTGGGCCCCGAGGAGCTGACCCGCCCTCAGACAGTCGCGGCCTTCGTGCTTCATCTCGGTTCCTTGTGCTCCAATTTACCCTGCGGCTCTGGTGGGGGTGACCCCAAGGCCGGGGGAGGTGACCCGCTCTGTGCCCCGGGCCCCCAGCTCCCTCCCTCCCGTGTGGTGAGCTAAGCTCGCAGGGCTTGGGGGGCCCCCCGCCCGGCGGCTCTCGCAGCCCCTACAGCCCCGGCGACAGCGGGGTCTCAGAGGGTCCGCGTGGAGAGCTATAAATCAAAGAGGACCATAACCCAATCTGGAATGATCAGAGGGGCTGCTGTTAGGCGCTTTGTGTTGTTTGAAGGCTCGTAGCCGTGAGCGATTATTATGGTCACCGCCCCCGTCATTCTGGTTACTGACAACACGGTCGGTCTCCTTGGCTAATACGAGCGCTCGTTACCACACAGGTAGGTTTTAGGTCATTATTTAACAACGCGATATAGAGGAGCCTGGTAACAACGGAGAGCGGGCCTTAAGCCCCACCTCTCCCCTGTAACCCCAAGCAGGAGAGCCGCCCCCCTCGCCACTCCCCTACGGGGGTCCCCAGGCGCCCCTGCTTCTCCGACACTTCCACTTCTCTGGGCTTGGAGCCAGAGGAAAAGTCCAGAGCAGAGCTTACCTTTCTGAGAATTTAGTTACTAGAAACGGGCCCTTGTCGTGTCACAGCACCGGGCCAGCCCTCTCTTTCCACAGGTCCTGCCCCGAATCCGCACACAAGCCCCTCGACGTGGACATTATTTCCCCCATTTTGCAAGCCGAGGAAACCGACGCTCCACAGAGTGGGAGCCTTGCATCAGATCCCCGTGCAGGTGGTTGAGCCGGACTCGGGAACAGGTCTATCTGACTCCGGGCTCCGAGCCGTAATCAGTCAATCAGGGCAGAGAAGCCGAGACTGAAACTTCGGAGCTGAGAGGGTGGTGGCGGCGGGGGCCCTGGAGGAGCCTTTCGGGTCTAACCTAAGCTGTGCTGGGCTCCTTGTCCGGAAGCCTGAGGACCGACAGTCAGACGGGCAGGGGATGAGAAAGACACGAACACACTCCGAATAAAAAAAAAAGCTGAGCGGTAAAGGCCCGTACTGCCTACCCATCTGAAAAGCAAAACTTGCATCAAGAGTCACTTTGCTACTGGGCCTTCCAGGAGGCTGGCCTGGGCTGACCGCACGGTCGGGTTGACTGACCTCCACCGAGCCTTCCTGGTGGGTGAGTCCCCGACTGATTCAGGGGGACAGAGTCCGAGAGAAAGAGTGCCAAGGGCATGACAGAGAGGCAGCTCTGCGGGGTGTGTGTGTGAGTGTGTGTGTGTGTGTGTGGACACAGGTGAGGGCTGAAGGGTCACAGTGGGGAGACCAGCCCAGAGGGGGACAGTGGGAACACAGAGGTGACGGCCTCCAGGGGACACTGAGCAAACTGCACACCGCCCTCCCCCCCACTTCTGCAGAATCCCCAATCTGATTAGAAGCCTCTGGTCTGTCCCCTTGATCTCTCCCCCAGTGGAGAGTGGTTAGTCCTGAGACCTCCCTTAATGCTATTAGCTAAAGCTGCTTAGTTAGGTAGGACCGCGAGGGGCTGGGGCCCGGGAGAAAAGCCAACCACCTTCTTCCCTGGGGGATTTGGGGGAGGGGCAGAGACAGAAGTTCTTTCTTCCCAAAGACCCCAGGGCATCTTGTCCCTCCTGCAGGTCCCCAAACTCAGGGGACCCGCATAGGGCCGAGGGGCCCCTTCTCGATGCTCCATGTTGGGAATGGACCAGCTGAGCCCCGCCTCTCCCCTGTAACCCCAAGCAGGAAAGGCGCCCCTCCTTGCCACTCCCTAGGGGGGTCCCCAGGCGGCCCTGCTTCTCCGTCACTTTACTTCTCTCTCCAGGGGCCCTCGGGTCTCAGGTCCCTGCCCCCCAGCCCCTGGCAGACCCTCTGATCTCTGTGTCCCTGGGGACCATGGGCTTTAAAAGGTTCGTGCAACTCTTGGAGTAGAAATCCCAGACGCCCCCAGACCCCACCCCAGATGCGGTAGAAGGGCGGTGGGGCAAGTCACGGCCCCCTGGCCCAGGGGTTGGGGGATGGGCAACGGGGGCCAGGAGACAGGCTCCCAGCCCCGCATGCTCCCCTCTCCCGTCTGGCCCCTCCCGGCCTCTGTTTCACTTGGTTTGACCTTTTCATCTTAGCTCATTTCCTGCTTCCCGACTGCTTCTTCTCCCTTCTTTCCAGTCCCCAGGCCACCAGGCTTCTGAGTCTCCCTGCCCCGCCACCTCTGTGGCCCATCCTTTTCCGTCTCGGTGTCGAGGAGGAGGCCGGTCCCTTTCCGTCTTTACTTCTGGGGATCAGGCCGGCTGCCTCACCCCATCTCCTGCTCTGGGCACTGCCGCCAGGCTCAGGCCCTGTGTCTTGCATTTTCTTGCTTCTCTCTCTGTCCTGTTCCTGTGCTCTTTCTCTCACCCAGGCTTCAGACCTGGAAGCTGAGCCCAGGCCCCCAGATCCCCGGCCTAGGTCCCCGCAGCCCCCTTCCACCCCTGCTCCCTCCTAAATCCCTCCCCGGGCAACCCCAGCCTCCTTCCTGCCATCTCATTCCTGTCAGCTGTGCCCTGGGGATCCCCCTGCCTGGACATCCCCGATCCTTCCCTTTGCTCCCCCCCCCCCCCCCCCCCCCCAACAAGAAATCCCCTCCAGCAGGAGCCAGGCCAGCCAGAGGAAGTGAAAGTTCTCAGTCAAACGCTGATCTGGGACAAGTGGCAGCCAGACGGAGCAAACAGGGACCAGAGTGTGTCAGGACTTCGCCGGCTGGGGGGTGTCGCCACCCCCAGACTACCCCCCCATCCCAGTCCAGTCGCAGCCTCCACCTCCAGCCTCGTGGTGCTCACCCCAGTCCTAGTGAACCCTGACTTGAACTTCACTAAGCCCCCTGCCTGAACGAAGCCCCTCTCCCTGCCCCCGCCCTCCCCAGCCCTCCTCTTCCTCCTCCTCCTCCTCCTCCTCCTTCTCCGTCATCGTCCTTCCGAAGGGCTGGAGGAGAGAATCACCCCTCCCTGCGCCTCTCCAGCCTCCAAGAGCCCGCACCTGCCCTCCAGCACAGGGGCTGTCCGACTTCAGGCTTCTTGGACCTCATTTTTGGGAAGGATGCCAGGAGCGCGAGGAAGGGAGCCCGGCAGGCACACGGGGCAGAATCCCCTAACCCTGCCAGAGGCTTCGGTCCGGTCCACCCCAGCCCGGCTCAGGTGGGAGCACAGCCTTAACTCTCCCACCCTTGGGACCCCGAGGCCCACCCCCTGCTCCTCCATACCCCCGGGCTGTGATGCCCGCACCCCCAGCGTCCGGCCCCACCCTCAGCCCCTCCGATGGTGCGGTCAGCTCCGTACGGGCTGCTGTTTGTGTGGACGGCAGGGTGCAGGGATGCCCGAGCCCGTCCTTCCGCCGGCCCCAGCCTGACCTGACCCCATCCGTGCCAGGAGTCTCCTCTGCCCCGGCACGCGGACATCTGACCCCAGAAGTGCCCTACCTGGGGAGAGGAGACCAGCTGTCTTGATGAGGTCCCCACTTCTTTCCGCCCTGGCCCCCCAGCACCCGGCCCTGCGGCTGTCCCGCACCGGCCGCCTCCCGGGAGGCTTCTGCGAGGCCCCTGGGCTCTCACCCCCACCACTGCCCGCTCCTCCTTACGGACCCCCTTCCCGGCTGCTCCACAGCTGGACCCACAGCTGGGGTGGGGTGGGGGCGAGAAGGGCCGTCCCTCAGGCCAGCCCAGCCGCACACCTGCCACCAGAGTCCCTTACCTTGGAGCGGTGGCCGGCCGTCCCCTGCTACGTCTCCTGCTTCTTCTGGCGCACGCCTCGCCCAGCGGCCCTCGCTCATCACACGCGAGTTAGGGTTACTTAAAATGAGAGCGGGATCTCCAAGCTCCCAGGGGAGCCGATGTGGTTTTCAGACAATAGCATTAACCCTTCGGGGGCCAGTGGCACCGCGGCCCGCGCCCCCTCCACCTCCGTGAGGGCTGTGGTAGGAGGGGTGTCTCTCCTTCAGTCCTCTGTATCCAGAGCTGCCTCTGGGGCTGGTGGCTCCTACAGTGTCAGGCCAACACAGAGACTCGTGAGGAGGCCACCTGTCCTCCGTTCTAGGCAAAGGGACCCTGAACTGTGGGGAAGTCCTTCCAGCTGTCTACCCCTCCCTAGATAAGTCAGTCCCCGTCTCAGGGAACTTTCTGTGCAGATAGAGCCCAGGCCTGGAAGAGAAGCCCCTCCCAACCTGGGACTGTTACCACCACCTGGTCCCCAAGTCCCCCTGGCTTCCAGGCCCCGGCTCTGCTCGAGCTCATGGAGGTTACAGTCCCCGAAATCTGGCGTTTTCCTTGAGTCTCGAGTATTAAATGATACAAATGGTTTACCCGATGTATTTTCTCTGAGGATTTTTAAGCACTTATGTCTCTGTCGTCTGGGAGTTTCGGAGTTCTGGAAAATGATGTTTTCTTTCCTCTATTAATATGACTGAAAGCCAGACAGCGAGAAGAACTTCCAGGTCAGGCAAAGACTGGACAGGAGGAAGTGACTGGGGGGGCATCAGATACCCTGCAGGGAAGGATCAGGAGCAGGGAAGGGGTAGGGTTCCAGAATACACCGGGAGGGGTTGCGTTAGGCGCCTGACATCGGGAGACGCTTCTCAAGGGGAAACGAGGGCCTCTGCCTTTGAAGTCCCGGGGAATGAGCCCCCCTGGAGCCTGTGGGGCCTGGAGCCCACGTCTCCAGTCTCCGGCGGGGATGAAAAGGTTGACGGCTGTCGCTGGGGAATCAATATGATTTTCTTTTATTCCTCCCTGGCTCTGGGAGGCCAAGTGTCCCTCCCCACCTCATTACGCAGCCCCTCCCGGCCTCGAGCTGAAGGACGTGGGGAGGGAGAGCCATGGAATTCAATCCTGGGGGTTGTTTTCTGGTTAAATCAACCGAAGCTAACATGACAGAGAGGTGAGGGGGGAGAGGATGATTGATGGAGAGACAGGTCGCTGGGGGCCGCTGGCAGAGGGTCCTGGGGGGGACAGGATGCGTGTCCAGGTTGTTGGATGCAGGCCTAGCAAGGAGCAGGCAGGCCTGGTGCCCACGGGAGACGGAGCCTCAGCGAGGGGGCCGAGGTCGGCACTGAGATGCGGTCCCGGCGTTTCCCTCAGGTGCCCTTGGCCTTTCCTCCCCTGGGCAGGTGGTCCTGCCCTTACACATGTCACCTCACTCCATCTCCTTCATCTAAGGACTTGGCACCTGAACGAGGACCCAGAAGATGCCAAGGCCAGGCGGATGCGGGCAGGAAGGGCTTCCTCTCCACGAAGGCCCCGCCCATTCGAAGGAGCCGAGTCCAAGGCCTGGACCCCACGGTCGGTCGCTCAGAGCACCTGCTGCCTCCGAGAGTTCCCCCGGGAGGCAGCATCCGGGGGGCCTCCGGGGAGGGCGGCTCCTGGCTCCCACGCTTGCCTGCCACGACCCCAGCTCCCAGGAAAGTCCCCCAAGTCGCTAACTTCAGTCCCTTCGGGAACCAGAGCAGCTGCTTCTGCGACAATTAGGGTTTTCACCTTCCCTCTAGTGCCTTGCACACTTCCCTGCCCATTTCCTCCCATATTCCCGTAAGCCCGATCAGAGCAGAGCCCCCACTCCCATTCACCAGGGGACAGGAGGCCAGGCGCTTGGCACCGACCCTGGCTCCCGGGTGGCACACTGGGCCTCCTGTTTCTTCCCCAAGACACAGGCAAAGGGCCCAGTGCCCTTGGGGATGGGTCCCCTAACCAAATGCAGCCCTTCGCTCTTGCGAGCATCTCTGATGTGTCCCAGGGCCTGGCCGCGGGGCTGCCTCACCAATGACTGCTGAGCAACTCACCCCAAAAGGACCCAACCGGCTCCCTCCCCCCGCTGAAGCCGATCCCACGGCCCCAGCTCACATCAGCCTCGACATATTTTACACCGCCTCAGGGCCCCCAACTTCATTGCCACTGATTTTAGTGGCCCGCTCCAGGCCACCTACATTTTCTCAACACAGTGACACAATCATGGGCACCAAGCGGGGTGAGGCGGAGACCGCTGAGGGCGGCCCTTCCCACTCTGGGCTGGAGCCGGCTCTGGGGGTTCCCCGGGAGTCCGCCCGGAGAGAGGAGTCTCCCCGGGGGGAGGAGGGTGGGCCTCGGCTCCCTGGCCACCCCCTAGAGCTTAGTGGCACAGGCTGGGGGCCAACCAGAGGGTGTTCACGTGAGCTTGGGGTCGAAGGTTCCCGTCCCAGTTAGTGACTTTTTCATACATGAGTAGCCAGCGTGAGCCTATGGACACTGTGTGACACTTTGGATCAAGACCTCATCACCCCACGTGGGTCCTCTTAGGCCTCATGTGGGCCTCTGTGACCCTCTAACTTATGACGGGCGGACGGGAGACACAGGGTGGGCTCAGCCCCCGGAGGCCTGATCGAGGGGCTGCACAGCGTGGGGGTCGGGGCTCAGAAGTGAGGAGTAGGAAGGAGAGAAAAGGGATCTGGCCCCGGGGGCCTGGCAGGCAGTGGAGGGCGGCAGGGGACTGGTGAGTTCAGGAGGGTCCATTGGCCAGTCCGGTTGTGACAGATGTGACTGAGACCGGACTCGGCGGGGGGAAGCGGGGGAAGGACACCCCTGAAGAGAGGGATAAAGTCCCTGGTGCGACAGAGGAGGACTGGGGAGCCTCAGGAGCGGGAGAGGAGGCGGCGGCCGGGCAGGGGGAGGGGAGGCGGCGCGCGGGGGCGGAGCCGTGGCTGTGGTGTCGGTGCAGACTCTTCAGGTCCCATTAGCAGCAATGGAAGGTGACATGTGGGATCGATACCAATCGAGGCAACAGACTCCCAGTAATGAACCCATTTCACTCACGCTCCCCACCCCCGCCGGCCGGCCCCGGACCCCCTCCCCAGAGAGCCTGCTCCCGGAACCGTCCCCGGGGCTGGGGCCCCCAGCGTGGTGAGGTGGGCGGGGGGGGGG
>NC_064813.1:65084166-65085466 GCF_023721935.1 Panthera uncia | reverse complement strand
GGGGGGTGGTGGTGATGTCCGGCTCTGTGAGGCTCGGGCCCACCCTGTGCCCCCCTGGGGCTGAACTCACGTCCCCAGCCCTGCGCATGTTTCCAAGGCGGAACCGGGGAAGCTCTGGAGTTTGTTGAGCCGCTCACCCCGTGGGCACAGGTGAAGGCGACTCTGTGCTCCTGGCCCGTCCGTGCCTGCGTGTGGGCGTCTGCGTGTGTGGCTGTCTGTCTCGGCCGGCCGGCCTGCGTCTGTGTGTCTCCGAGGACCCGGGAAGTGGCCGTGTGTCTCCGTAGGCGTCTGCACGGCCGTGCGGTTTCACGCGTGGGTGTTTGCCAGGTTTTGTGTCACCGGTGTGTCCTCGCACGCCTGTCTCTGGGAACGTGGGTGTGTGAGCCTGGGTTCGCGAGTGTGTCCACGATTCTGTGGGTGTCTGCTCTGGACGTGCGGGTCACACTTTGTTTCCGAGCGTCTGTGCGTGTGTACCCGTGTGTGTGTGTGTGTGTGTGTGTGTGCGCGCGTGCGCGCATGTGCACCCCCCTCTTCGTCTCCTTGTACGAGTGGGCGGGTGCCGCCGCTCTCTAACCCTGCCCCCCAGCTTTGGCCCTTGGGCTGCACCTGAGGCCCAGCGGGGACTGAGTGGTCTCCCCAGACACGGTAGTTTCAGCACTGAAGCTGACCCGGCCCACGAAAACCAGGCCAGGGGTTCCTGCTTCGTCCAGGCCTGGACACCAGGAGGCTGGAGCAAAGGGCGGGGAAGGTGCCAGGGAGGGAGAACCGTGGGATGTGGGGGCTTGAAGGGGAAGCTGGAAAGGTCGAGGCGCCTGGCACTTGAAGGTTAGAAGAATTAGAAAAATTAGAAAAAATTAGAAAAATTAGAAAAAAAAGCGCTCCCTCCCCCCCCCCCCCCCCGCCCCCGTAGCGACTCAGAGATGGGCCGGAACAGGCCCGGTGGCCCCGGGGGGTGGGCATGGGTGGAGTGGGGGCCGCAAGGCTGAGCTGGTTTATAGTGTCTTAGGGTCTCTGAGCTCCCCCCGGGGAGGGTCCCAGTCATGGTTTTCACCGTGGAACTTCCGGGTCCCTCCCTCCATGCCTGGCACACAGTCTCTCTGAAGATCCTGTTGACTAACTCTAGCTTTGCACCTTCTTCGGAGGGTGCTAGCTGCCCTCCTCTGGGGGCCCTTTAGTCCCCTGGCTGCTCCTGTCCCCAGGCCCTGTCCCTCCTGTCCCTCCCACTGCTGTCCGGGCCGCACAGGGGAGCACGGCCACCAGCAAATCTCATTCCTGCACCAGTCTCTGCTCACACAGGACC
>NC_064813.1:65073012-65083766 GCF_023721935.1 Panthera uncia | reverse complement strand
TTTTTTTCAACGTTTATTTATTTTTGGGACAGAGAGAGACAGAGCATGAACGGGGGAGGGGCAGAGAGAGAGGGAGACACAGAATCGGAAACAGGCTCCAGGCTCCGAGCCATCAGCCCAGAGCCTGACGCGGGGCTCGAACTCACGGACCGTGAGATCGTGACCTGGATGAAGTCGGACGCCTACCCGACTGCGCCACCCAGGCGCCCCAACGCAGTGCTTTTCAAATCGCCCTGACATTGGCCCTTTGGCACCTCGAGGTGTCTGGAGGGTTGTGCCAATAACCATGAAGACTTCATTGTCTTCAGAGGTCACGCAGGCTTTCATCTGTCTTATAAACCGAGCTCTCAGTGGAAGTTTTGAAGACGGAGCTCCAATGTTAAGAGTCTTTGCAGCCTGGTCCACTCCTGACGTTTGCAGGTGCTTGTGCAGGAGAACGAACAGGCGACCGCCCCCCGCACCCCTGCTCAGGGGGGCACGTCTGGGGCACAGACTGCTCACCACTCCGTCATGTGGACAGGGGTCCCCGCGTGCCAGGAGCCCAGAGGGTGGGCTGGATGGAGGACATGGCTGCGGGTGGACACGTCCCCTTGGCCACAGACTCCAGACCCAGGCTCCGGTGGTCCTGCTTGCAAGTTACAATTTCTGTATCTGTATCCATTGCCAGGCTGGTCTGTGACCTGAGCTCTGGAAGATGGTGCTCAAAATGACACTTGTCCAGGACCCTTCACTGCCTGCTCCCCTCTGGGCCTTGTCTTTTTGTCTTTTTTGTGTGGGTCTTTCTGTCTGGTCCTCAGATGGGTCTGTCTCTTCTGCAGAAGCCAGGAACTGTTGCTTCTCAGATGGGGGGCTCCCTGGGGGAGGGCTGTGAGCACCCTTCCCACGCTCCCCTTCCCCAGGCTGCCTGGGCCCTGGGGGCGGGGCACTGGGCTGGGTGAGGCTGAGGGGAGCAGGAGTTAGGAAGAGGGGCCCACACAGGGCTGCAGAGAGGGCACGGCCGAGGGGGCACTACCGCCGTTGAAGAGGCCCCCGAGGAGGCAGCGAGGGGGCAGAGGCGGGGCTCCCGAGACCTGGTGATGCCCAAAAAAGCCTGGCTAAGGAGTAGGGGGTTCCGGGTCGCAGTCGGGGGGCAGCGGGTGGGGTGACGGGAAGAGGAAACAGAGGCCGAAGCCCATGGATTCTATTTCCCCAGCTCCTTTCTGGACCTTGGAGCTCGGGACAGCCAACCTGCCCACTATCTGGAGCCAGTAGGGGCTTCTGGAGAGCAGACGATTCAGGGGCTAGAGGGAGCTCCATCCACCCCCCAACAAGCTAACCAAACTTTGTATGTATATATATATATATATATATATATATATATATATATATATATTTTCTGTGTTAAGGAGCCCTGTGTCAGGCTGATAGGAAAAACAAGAGGGAGAGAGAAGGGGAAGCCAGGAGAATGCAGAGCTCAAATGAGACCCGAGATAAAGCAATTACCTGATCAATACGGGTGAAATTGAGTAATCTAGCAGATCAATACTGTGGGCAGGAGGCTGGGACGGGGGGGTCCCCTGCCCTTCCCTGCTGCAGCCCCTGCCCACTCCTTGAAAATTCCTGAGTCTACCTCTGCATCTGGCCCCCCAGAGGATCACCCCCTGCCCCTCCGGCCGGCCCCCACCTGGGCTTAGGCTGCACCCTGGATCCTCCCTTCCCCTCGTTCCCCTCCCCTACTGCCCTCTCCTCCCCTCCCAAGCTGACCCCCTTAGCATCAGTCCTTCTAGGCTGCTGCCCGGGATGCCTCCCTCTCTTTCGCCAACTCCCCCTACTGGGGGCCACACCCCAGGCCAGCTGGGGAGCCAGCTGCCCGCATCTGTGTCCTGGGGACATCACTTAGGACTCCCTGAGGACAAGACCCAGGTTTACAGGGACCGAGGCTTCCCCACCGGCCAGACGGGACTGGAGGGAGCTGGGCCTCTGTCTTTGGACCTGACCTGACCTCTCCAGTGCTGAGCACCACCCAGCACTCCCGGTGCGCCAGGCCCAGGCTGAGCCCCACTTGGAGGTCAGGGCCGGGCCGGAGGAGCCCGGAGGAGGCCCCCCCCTGCTGCTGCTGCTGCTGTGCCTGCGGCTCCAAAGGTGGCTGTGAAGGTGCCGGCAGGGAAGAGCACCAGTCCATCCGGGGACTGCCCGGGGTCAGAAGGGGCACTCGAGGCTCTGGTTCTTTCCAGAAGGGGCGTGGGGAGAGTGGGAACTCCCCGAGTATTGTGGGAACACCTGAGTTCCTGCCTGCCCGGTCAGTACTGAAAATTCCCCGGGCCAGGAAAGTTGCAGCTTGCTGGGGAAGGTGGTGGCACCGTGGGGGGCGGCCTGCGTCTGCGGGGACCCCACCCAGGGGGAAGCTCCTGGTGGGTAAGGAGCATCTCTATTTGACTTTGAAAGCCCAGGACAGAGGCTGGCATGCGGCAGGCACTCAGGAAAGGCTAGTTGAATACATGCATGGCTACTGTCACCAGGCCACCGTCAGTTCATCATGTCAGCTTGTTTCCCGGGCCAAACCAGGAGTCCCCAGAGAGCGGGGACCTGCTGTCGGCACGCATGGGCCGCCACGTGTTTTGTGGGTGAACAACTGACTGCGCCGTGTGGCCTGGAGGTTGTTCCAGAAGAGCCCCCCGCATTCTTGATCCCTGATTCCACAAGTCCCCTTAGGGACATCAGGGACCTCTTTGAAGCCACCCCGTTGCCCTCCTTCCAGCTTCTAGGCTCTGTGTGTCACAGCTGAGAGGCAGGGGGTGGGGGAAGCGGTGCACGGACTTTGGGGTCGGAAGTTGAGGCTGAGTCCTGGTTTGGCTCCTCGACGGCAGAGTCGACCCTGGGCAACTCACTTGACTTCCTTGACCTCTGCTTCCTTCGTCTGCAAAATGGGGACAATCAGAAGTACTTTCTGCAGGGGGCAAGTCTGTGGATTTGGACAAGACGGTGCTGGTTATTTTCGACACGGGGGTCGGGTGGAGCCGGGCAGCAGAAGGCCAGAGCTTGAACAAGCACGGATGCAGACGCTTTCCAGCCGGGCCGGGAGCAGGACAGTGAACAGACCTCGTTACCTGTGGTGGCACGAATGGAGAGCAACACCACCGGCCCGTTTCCCCTCCCCTTTCCTTCCGCCAGTTGCCAAGAGGACAAACGTCACACAAAGACGACACAGCTCAAAACACCAGGTGAGGCCCGCTGCCCACCCTCTCACCTGTTTATGTCACTTGGAGGGATGGGGGAGGGGAAGCAATTCTTAACGACACACGGAACTTTGGGTCCTGCCTGGCCACCGCTGGACCCCTGGTTCAACGCTGTTCTCTGCCTCCTGGAGGGAGCCCCAGAGGAGGGGAGGTGAGCTGGCGCTGGCCTTGCCCCCACAGCCGCCCCCCCCCGCCCCCCCGCTGTTTTCCTGGCTAGGACATGGGCAGGTTACAGAACTTGCCTGTGCCTCAGTTTCCCTATTTTGTGGAGACCGAATGATGCACACAAAGCACTTAGTACTCAACATCATTTGTTGTAAAGATTTTATTTTGAAGTCATCTCCACGCCCAACGTGGGGCTCGAACTCACAACCCCGGGGTCAAGAGTGGCACCTTGCCTCCTCCCTACCCCTCTCTGGTGAGGTCCCTGCAGGGCTCCAGGGGCGAGGCCCTGTGCCTCCCTGCTGGTTAGCTCTCTGGGACCAAGGTTGGTTGCAGACCAGCCTTTTTTTTTTAATTTTTTTTAATTTTTTTTTAAATTTTTTTTTTAACGTTTATTTATTTTTGAGACAGAGAGAGACAGAGCATGAACAGGAGAGGAGCAGAGAGAGAGGGAGACACAGAATCTGAAACAGGCTCCAGGCTCTGAGCTGTCAGCACAGAGCCTGATGCGGGGCTCGAACTCACGGACCGTGAGATCATGACCTGAGCCGAAGTCGGACGCTTAACCGACGAGCCACCCAGGCGCCCCAAGTTGCAGACCAGCCTTTGGATAGAAGTTGGCTGGGACGGGCACCTGCCAGCCGAGGCGAGGGGCGGCGACGCGGGCCCGAGGCCTGGGCTTCTTGTCCAGGCTCAGTCCAGTGTCCGGGCTGCATCCCACCCCGTCGTCTGCCTGGACGCGTCCCCGCATCCTGAGGCCTGCGGTCGGAGGCCCCGGGGACTGCTCCTCCGGGTCGGCTCGTCTGCGCTGGCGAAGGGTTCCATCTTCCATCTTTCTCCCTCCCTGGTCGGCAGGCAGCCCGGCCCCTGGAGCCTGTCTGACCAGAGCCTCCTGGGCTCCAGACTGGCCCGACAGTGGAGAAACACCAAGGCCGGGGTCCCCCCCCAACTTCCTCCCATGTGTTCATTCTTGCCTCAGAGATCCGAGGCAAGGGCCGGGGAAAGTTGGGGATTCGGAGTCCGGAAACCTGTTTAAATGGCTGGGACAGGTCACCCGTGCCGGGTCTCCTTTCTCTCATCTGCAAACCAGGGATCCTCTCGAGGGGCCAAAGGGGGACGAGAAGGCACTCAGCCCTGCAGAGGAGAGGAGCGTGAAGACAGTGCCGCACCTCAATGAGGAGACATCCGGTCTCATTAAAAGAGTGATTTTGGGGGGTGCCTGGCTGGCTCAGTGGGTGCCACTCTTGACCCCGGGGTTATGAGTTCGAGCCCCACGTTGGGCGTGGAGATGACTTCAAAATAAAATCTTTACAACAAATGATGTTGAGTACTAAGTGCTTCGTGTGCATCATTCGGTCTCCACAAAATAGGGAAACTGAGGCACAGGCAGGTTCTGTAACCTGCCCATGTCCTAGTCAGGAAAACGGCGGGGGGGGGGGGGGGGGGGCGGGGGGGGGGGCAGGGCCAGCGCCCCCCCCCCCCCCCTCCTCTGGGGCTCAGCACAGCTGGCCACAGGACCACGACTGGGAGGGGATGCCGGAGTGGGGGCTGTCTACACAGCAGGCCTTCTGGGGATTTTTAGCTGCCTTGTCGCACACCCTTAAAAATTTCTTTCTGTGGGTTCGGGGGCAAGTGAATGAGGCTGGAATGTGTGAGTCAATCCTGGTCAAAGGGGCGCGAAGGGAAAGACCCCGCTGGGCTGTTTAGGGAGGAGCCTTAGCGGGAGGGGTCTCGGTTCATTTTCCTCCGGCACACGTTCCACGTGGGCGTGAGTTTGCAGCACACACGTGGGTGCCCCGGGGAGAGGCAGGTTTGCAGGGAGGGGGGCTCAGCCGCAGGGAGAGGAGACAGAGCATGAAGAGGCAGGGGGAGAGGGAGCCGCAGGGCACAGCGCCTTCCGCACGGGGACTCCTCCGGGCCCGGAAGCTCGTCACAGAGACACCGTATGCCGCCGGGTGCCACTGTCCCCTCGTCCCCTAGCCTGTCCTTGTATCCCAGGCCTGTGTCCCCTACCCCAGGCGAACACCCCTCGTGCGTCTCTTGCTTCCCGTCTGTCCAACAAACGCTTGTCAAGCATCCTCAGGGTTTGGCAACGTGCCGGCCCCCGGCTTCTCCACCATGCTGTCAGCGGCCAGACCAACGGCACCGGTGGCAGCGCGAGGCCGTGGTTCAGAGGCCGGCATGGGGGCAACGGGACGCCTCAGGGGAGCCAGGGAAGGGCCCCTGTCGGCGACGGCGTGCGAGTGGAATTCTGAGGGATGAGAGGTCACCGGCCAGGGGGAGGGGAGGAAAAGAGGGTGTCCTCGGTCAGCAGGGCCGAGAGGCTGAGCGCACGGGTGGGGCTCACACGGGGGCCGCACCAGTTGATAGCGCGACTCGGTGTCCCCTCGGCACGATGGGAGCCAGCGGCACCTGCCTCACAGGGTGTTTAAAGGAGCCGACGCCAGGAGGCCCGGCTCGGGGCGACTGCTCTGGTTACAACGCAGGCTTTGTGCGGGGCTGCGCGTGGGACAGGGAGGTGACCGGGAGCCCGCCCACCTGAGGGGCTGAGCCCTCCCTTCCCCCTCCCGCCGCCTTGCCCCGCTCACCTCTCTCTCTGCTCGGCATCTAGCAATCCCAAGGTTCTGTGCACGGAGGCGGCGACGCAGGACGTATCGACCGTGTTCTGACCGGCTGCCTGGCTCCCAGCTCCGGGGTCTGCACGCACACTCATTCCCAGCCTGAGCGGGCTGCTTCTCGGCCTCGAGCAGCCACCTTCGTCACTGTCCCTTCCCCTGCTCTCCGTGGGCAGGGGTGCCAGCAGGCTCGGGGGGGGGGGGGGGGGAGGCTCTCGAGGCCGGGACTGCCACGCTCGGCGGCAGGCCCCGACTCCTGTTAGACACGGGGTGTGGCTGCGGCCGGCCCGGGAGAACGTGAGCCCTCCAGGCCCCTCCTGAGACCTCCTGTGCGATCCGCCCTGGCTCTGCGGGCCAGCCTCGGCACCTCCTCCATCCGGGCCTTCCCGACCCACAGGACCCTCTCGCGGAAGTCAAACCCAACACCTGGCTGGGCTTCTGCGAACGTGGGGAGCTCTGGGGGCGGGGGGGGGGGGGGCGACGAGATTACAGGGCGTGGCACCATTTTTTCAGGCGGTGTGGCAGGACATTCGACATCCCACGGGCTCCCCTCCTGCCTCCGGATGGTCATCTTCCGCTGGTTTCCCCGGAACCGGAGCCAGCTTGCCGCGGAACCACAACCTAACAAAACCGCCTTCACGGAGGTACAACCGCAAGCCACGGGATTCACCCCTACGGAGCGACCGCCGTCCTGCGGGCTTTATCAGATCGTCGTGCGAGTCCCGCCGCCAACTGCAGAGCGCTCCTGTCCCTCTGGGAATGCGCGAGGGGTCACAGTCACGCTGCCCTCCTCGCAGCCGCTCAGCCAGGCTGCGTCTCCAGACTCGCCTCTCCCGGACGCTTCGTAGAAACGGAATCGCACAGCACAGCCCGTGGCCTACGGGGCCCACTTCGCCGTGCACTTCTTCCCTTTTTCTAAAGTAAGCTTTAGGCCCGGCGTGGGGCCTGAACTCGCGACCCCGAGATCCAGAACCGGAGGCTCCACCGGCTGAGCCGGCCGGCGCCCCTGCCACAGACTCTCACCGGACCCTCCAAACAATCCCGAGGTCAAAATTCCCCCCACGAACTCTTGTCCCCGGCGTCAGCTGTCCTTTGTCTGGCTGCAGCCGCTGCCGCCGGCGTCTCAACAGCCCCCGGGGCGGTTAAAAGACCTGCCCGTCACCGCGCTGGCACCCCGTGAGGACGCGTGGGGCAGGGAGGGTGAGCGGGCGCGGCTCGGCGAGTTCTCTGCCACGACCGCCCCGGCGCGTCAACACCACCGACACCCTGCAGGCGTTACTTAAAAGTATTTTTTTATTTAACTTTAATTTCTGAGGTAAAATACTTTTTCTCTTTCAACTTCCATAACAAAATACAGAGCTATCAGATACCCCTGGAAAAAATATGTATATTATACATATATTTCTATAACATTACATCATATATATATATAATATATATGCAAAAATTTGAAGACTTTATAGAAAGAGGAACGTCTAAAAGGCACTGCACGATGGAGGCGGTTACTTACACGTACGCACACTTGCACGCTGGTTCTGCTGCAGCCACGCCTAGAAGTCCTCCCCCACGCGTGAGCGCCTCACTCCCAGATCCCTGCCTCGCCATTCTGTAACTCAAAGAACGCTTAGCTATGTCCGAGCGAATGAGCCGTGACTCCCCCCACCCCACCAAAACGAAGAAGAGAACTGCTCACGCAAGAATGGGTCAAAAATTTTCTTCTAAGCAAATTTAAAATGTATGTTCCATCACCCTTTACAAAATGTATAAACATAATTATGGAATAAATTAAAAAAAAAACAAAACAAAAAACAAGGGACATACAGCCAACTGACTACCCGCTTGGTGAGAAGTGATGTACTTCGACTACTTTTTAATGCTTCGCAGGGTCTCTTGGCCCACAGAGGACCAGGGCGCGGCGTCTCCCTGCCGGCTGGCGAGCTGGGTTTAACGCAGTGCAGCTTGAAAACTGGGGTGAAGGGACCTGGTGGATCGCTTGCTACGCACCCAGCCATCCTTTAAAAAAGAAGGAGCTCAGCAGCGCCGGATGCCCTTGGGAGACCACTACTGTTCCCTCTATAGTCAGAAAAGCAAACTGTCTGCATCAACAAGTTCTCGACTGATGAAATTCCAAGACGTAGATCCGCAAAGTCTGAAAGGTTTGGCGCAGCGAAACGTGGGGGGAACGGGAGAAACAGGCCCGGTCTCGTCCCCCTTTCCCCGCCTGCTGCGGGACAGGGATGAAATGCGGCGCAAAGAGCTAGGACTGGCTTTGTGCTGGGCCAGGGAGACAGGTGCCGGCCGGAATGGGTCCCCCGGGGTGAGGAGGCACCTCCCACCCCACTGCCCCGGGGAAATGTCATGTCGATGACTTCCCCATTCCCGGTCCCCTTCCTGAGCAAGTCTGGCTCTGTAGAAGGGCCCTTCCCGACGCCAGGCCGCGCACAGTGCAGATCAACCAACGATTTACCAGAGGAATGGCAGCCAAAGAAAACAGTAAACACCAAACAATTTCTTAAAGCCAAAAAACATTTCTCATGGAGTTGAACGTTTTTCGAGTGTGTTTTTTCAAGTGTAAAAGCGGTGACTTTTTGTTCACACAGAAGCAGCATCTAGGAATTAAATCTGGCACTTGGGTTCCAGGGGTTTCCAGGTATGCATCACGGATTTTCCTCCCTCTTATTTTAAAGGCCTCGAGTTTCTATTCCTGAGTTCATACCGACACGTGCTGGCCCCCCCCTCTCGTGGACAGGGAGGGGGGCCGGCCAGCCACCCTGGTTAGATTGGGCAATGCCACGCAGAGATCCTTCCTCCACCTGCTGGGCTTGCTTTCTGATCCGAGGTAAGAGGTGCAGAGAAAGAAACGGACAAAAACATAACCAACGCCAAGGAGGCTGAACGGGGAGCCCTCTGCAGCCTGACCAAAGCCTGAGTTGATAGACCACTCTCCTGAGCCCTTCCTAGGGAAAGACAAGTCACTATTTGGAAATCTGAACGAGGTCACCTGCCAGAGAACAGCACGATGGACTCAAGACATCCCAAGCCACCACCTACCAACCCACTCACCTGCTCTGACCTTCCCCCGCCCCTCCCGCATGCACTCTTTTAAAAAAGACCCTCCCCCCCATTAAAAGACAACCTTTGAATGCTTCTTAGTATACAGTTTCCTCAGGCTAAGGTGCAGTCAGGGATCTCGCCACTTCCTAGACGGCGTCCCTGTGCCCGCTCCCTGCCTCCACCGGATAGGGAGTCATCTCTCTCCCTGCCTCCTGGACGCCGGGCAGACGTGAGCCGGTCCGGCATCTCGGCACACCTCACAGTCACGCGTGTGCGCACGCGGGTGGCTGTGGCTTCTCTCTGCCCCCAGTCAGGTCTCTCTCGCTTCACGTAAGAGCAGTACTTTCCCGTTCCTTCGTGCCGAGGGAAGGGGATTCCCCATGGAGAAACCACTCCTCGCCGTCTGTAAACCGGAGTCTCGGGGAGGGGTGGGGGACGGCCAGCTGATCAGGAGGATTAGAACAATCTAGGGAAACGGGTACACCAGGAACGGCACCACCACGACAGGACGGACACCAACTCCCGCGCTCCCCCCAGGCTCTTGGTATCTGGCCGCCTTCTGTGTCTCCGCCCGCCTCGCCCTTCAGTCTCCGCCGACATCCACTCGCACCCCGGCTACCTTCTGAATTTCCAGGTATCACCTGCCCCTGTCGCCCACAATCCCGCCGTCCTGCTTCCCGTCCCGGTGACGCCCAGGGGAACAACTAAATGCCAACTCGAAACTTAACCCTGTTTCGACGCTCCTGGCTTTTCTGCAAAGTTGTCCGTGCCCTTCTCTGGGCTTCTGCTGACAGACCCGTATCAGGTGAAAGTATGCTCATTGTTAAGGCTCGACTTAAGAAACAGCCAGAGAACCAGACGCAACGCAAAGACATCTCCCACGTCGTGCTGCTCAGCGCGCCCACGGCCACGCTGCAGCCTGGCTCTCCAAACCCACGATGGAGAAGGAAAGATGAAGATCATTTTTGTATGTGTTTTGTTTTTAAAGGCATTGGGTTATGTCCTCCCGCCCTCTTCTTGCTTCCCTGAACCAGAGTTTACAGCTCCTCACGGCTCCTCACTACGGGAAGCAGGGGTAAGTCTGAGAAATCTGCAGTGGGGCCCCCGGCCCCACCCCTGCGGAAACCCCAACCCCCACCCGTGACCGGCGCAAACGTCTCACGTTTCCTGCAAACCTTTTTTTTTTAAAAGCAAAGGAAAAAACGCCAAACAACAACAACAAAGGAAAAAAGCAACATCTGAACACGCCCCCCCGTCCCAGTAAGACAGGTTATCTCATTCCTCCCCTGAAATAATTATACAGAAACATCGCAGGCGACACCCATAGTACGAATGGGCTCTCCCCACTCACCCTCCTGATCACGCCCTATTCCCTTTACGTGTATCTTTCAGAGCAAAAGAAATTCATTAATGGCTTTCCATATATAAATACAATAGAAAAGAAGTCTGGAACCTGAACTAGACGGGGCCAGGCGTAGCGAGGCCCCCGAGAGAGTTTGTCGGGAAGTGTGAGCCTCCCCAAGAAGCGGAGGCCCCTCCTCCTCTCAGTTCATCGACCTCCCCGCGTGCTACTCACCAGGGAAAGTGTTCATACCCCACCTAATTTACAACAGAAGATGCCCATCCCGTCCCCCAAACATAAAAATACAAGTCTATGCCCCTAGAATGATCAAACCAGTCTAACTCCCTCCCCCCACCCTCCCCCCCC
>NC_064813.1:65038172-65072912 GCF_023721935.1 Panthera uncia | reverse complement strand
TCCAAAAACCCGGGACCCCCGGGCGAAACCACCAGGCACCTCCCCCCCCCCCCCCCCCCCCCCCCCGCAGTTCTAGGCGTCGGCGGCCGCGGCCAAGCCCCGGGGTCCCGGCCCCCTCCAGAGGGCCGCGCCGTTCTTACTTGGCTGGCGGGCTCCGGGGCCATCGTTCCAACGCCGCTTCAACCGGAGCTTGGGGGGCATCAGGGCGTCTTCTTTCTTCTCAGGCGCATTGGGCTCTCTGCCAGGCCTGTCCTCACTGTCTTCAGCCACCTCTAGGGGCTCTTCGCTCGGGGTGCCCACGGGTGCGGAGGGCCAGACCGGCACAGCCGGGCGGGCAAAGAGGGTGCCCTTCTCCTCCTCCGTGGTCCTGCCCGGCACAGGGCCCTCTTCCTGGGAGCGCTCCTCCCCCCGCGCCAACTGCCCGAGGCTCTCCGGATCCTTGTCGGAGGCCGGCTCCACCTTAATTCTCGGGGGGACAGGCGCCACCGGGGGAGCAGTGACGGGGGCGGACTCCTCGCTGCTCTCCACCCTCTCCCGGTTCTTCCGCCCAGCTGGCGGGGGCTGCAGCTTGATGGAAAACTGGGCCGACTCCTCAGGATGCATCTGGCACTGCAGAGGCGGGACCACGAGGCCCGGGTAACGGGGGAATGTCCGCGGACTCAGGTGGTAGTTGAACACGGAGCAGGCTTGAGAATGAAGGTAGTGTTTCATTTCCTCAGGGTTGAAGGAGAAGCAGCCGCTGCCGGCGAAGGGGCTCAGGCCCGGGGACGGGCTGTAGGAGAAGATGGTGGGCGTCAGGGACAGGGCTGGGGAGATGGGGACGTTGAGAACGCCTCCACGGCCAGGGAGCGGAGAGACGGCGAAGGGGCTGTGGGGGTCAGGGTACATCCCGGGCCTGGTGAACAGAGGAAGCATGATGTCCGGCTTGCGTTTCTGATGGCCGATCCCTCCCGCACCGACGGCACTCCGCGAGGACAGGAGGTCCACGCCCCGGCGCCAGTCGGCGGCCGAGCCGTCGTCCAGCTCCGGCAGCTCCGCCTTTCTCTCGGCGCCGTTACCGGACTCCTGGCCAGAAGCGGCGAGGGAGCCGGCGGAGAACCGCCCGGGCTGCACGTCGCCCGTCGGAGAATGGGTGTCCAGAGGGGGGAAATGGAACCGGGAAGAGGCCGTCGGCACTGGTGGCGCACTCTGGGGGACCACACCTGTGGGGCGGAGGAGACAAAGGCCACTTTAGAGGACTGGTCACCCACCGCCGGCACGCTGATAAGCAGCGCGAGGGGTCTACAGCTCGTCACAGCAGGAAGCACGTGCTCCGCCCCCCCCCCCCCCGCCCCCCCAGCAGCTGCAGCTCAGCTCCCTCCCCAGGAGGCGGCTGCTGCGGGCTCCCCTAGCCTCCAGCCCGCGGGGCGTCCGAAATCACATTTCTTATTTGTCTGTCCTCCAACATCACGTCCACCACGGTGGGGACTCCCCGTTGTTTGCAACTAGATGTAATAAAGCAGCCGGGGTCAACGGGTTCGTCGGGGCCCAGTCTGGGTCAGCGGGACGAACAGATGGGCACACGAGCCTTCTCCTCGGCGACTCAAACTACTGTGCGTGTATCACCTGCTGCAATTCTCAGCTTTGCAAAGAGTCTTTTTTTATTTTTATAAAAAAATGTACTGAGCCCCTCAGGTGCCCCTCTTTTTTACTTTCATAGTTTGGGCTGTATCAATAAAACAAGCGAGCAAGTCAAACACAAACAAAACTGGAAAGGACATGTATGTAAAGCAACGCATTAAAAACCCAAAGACTCTGCACCTCACATACACGGTCACGAACAAGACCATATTTAAGAGCAAAAACAGCTTGAAAAAGAAAAGGCCACGTGTTTACTAAGGTGAGTTGCTGTGGTAGATCCTTTGTCATTTCTGATACACGATCACTACAGAGATTCAAGTATTTTTTGATGTCTGTAAATCTATTTTCCTCTAACAAATTCCATATAATGCTCTCCATTCCCATCCTGCTTTCAAGCACTGAAGAGGCTGGGAGAAAACGGAAGACCTACCACCCCCTCTCCCACGTCCGCCTGCTGGTACCGAAACTCTAACGGATGCAAAAACCAACACCACACTAAACATCAGCCTCAGAGGCCTGCGAGTTCTCAACTCCCCCTAAGGTCCTTCTATAAACAAGTCAGAGGAAAGGGATGCCATCTGAGGCCTCAGAGACCCTTTGGGCCCCTGGGAGGTACCAGCGGCTTCTATCAGTGATGATGTCAGGAGGGCTTTCTACACTCTTGAGGCAGAGATACGGGAGAAGGAAAAAATAAGAAAAGCCAAGTAAACGGAAGTACCAGACCAAGGAGAAGGAACAAGAGGGTGTAAGGCCTGGCGTGGTCGGAAAGTGCCCCCATCAGTTGCCCCCTTCCGTTGCTGACACAATGGGCCCTCCTCAGCCAGGACTCTACAGGTGGCCGGGCCGTGCACTGTGGCTTTCTAGGCACACGCGACTGAGGAACTGTGCCAGAGTAGCGTTTCCCAAACCGAAGTTCCGTGGAAACGGCTCCGTCGGGCCTTTTTCCCCTAAAGCCAGTAACTCAATCTTACAACTGGAAAAACTGGTAGATGACCTTGTATATACAATCCGAGTAGCATCAAGGTCGTCTCAGGCCAAAAGGATCTCTTCTACCAGCCTATTAGTGGCTAAAATTCTCTTTTGGACTCATCTGCATCTTAATTTTGTATTAAGAGCACATGTACCGAAAAGCAAAAAAGCTGCTTCTATGTGTTCGGAAGGTGTGTTCTGGGGAGCGGCAGGGAGGGAAGAAGGTCCTGTCTCCTAGACAGTTCTGTTTTTTTTTTTAAACTTCTACTTCCTTCTTCACACAGGCTAAGGTATGCTGATTTGCAGTAAGAGCAGAGAACACACGTGCTGGGGCAGCACTACGGGCCCTCGCCTCCCACGCTGAGTAGCAGCACCATTTTTCTATGGGGTAGATGTGCTGAGAGAACAAATCTAAGATTTTGTTTGAAAAACTGAGCTTGCTGCTTAAAACACTGCGCATAACGCTGCTTTAGAACAAGACCGCCTTCGAGAAGCCACTATGAAATCTGGGTGGCAAGGCTGGAAAATCTGGGTTTGAATCTCAGTTCTGGGGGCGCCTGGGTGGCTCAGTCAGTTGAACGTCCGACTTCGACTCGGGGGCTGATCTCGCAGCTCATGAGTTGAAGCTCCCATCGGGCTCTGTGCTGATGGTGCACAGCCCGTTCTGGATCCTCTGTCTCCCTGTCTCTCTCTCAAAAATAAATACACATTAAAAAAAATTAAAAAAGACATACTGAATCTCAGTTCTGGCACCTTCTACCTTGTGACCTGTAACCAACTGGCTTTTGACCCCCTTTTGCAAAATGGAAATAACAAGACCGTTGCCTACTTTCAAACCCTCGCCCTACCACTTATTAGCTGTGGGACTCTGGATAATTTACTCATCTTTCTGTGCCTCAGTTTCCTTACCTGTAAAATGGGTAGTAAAAGGACTAAGCCTCATGTTATAAAAACTAAAGGGGTTGCAGCACCTGGGTGGCTCAGTCAGTTAAGTGTCTGACTCTTGATTTCAGCTCAGGTCATAATCTCACGGTTCGTGAGATCGAGCTCCGAGTCGGGCTCGATCGGCTCTGTGTGGACAGCACAGAGCCTGCCTGGGATTGTCTCTCTCTCTGTCGCTCCCTTATTTGCTCTCTATCTCTCAAAATAAATAAAAATAAAAAACTTTAAAAAAATAATAAAAAGTAAAAGGTTTAATATTTTTATAAAGTCCTTAGGATAATACTGGCACACAGCTAACTACGTTAACTATTTGTTACAACGAGTAATTTTTTACTACACAGTCATCATCGTTTAAAAATAAAAACTGTAAAAGACGTGTAGTTTGATTACGTACCATATGTTAGACAACAGTATTAGAACAATGTCTTATTTCCTCGGTGTGTTAATAATGTTATTGCGGTTGTGGAAGAGAAGGTCCTTGGACCTATGGGGGGAACATGGGAGAAACGTCGTGTTGTCTGCAACTTAATCTCAAAAAGACTCGTTGGTGAGTTTGAGCCCCACATCAGGCTCTGTGCTGACAGAGCCTTCTCTCTCTCAATCTCTCTTTCAAAAATAAACTTGAAAAAAAAAAAAGAGAAAAAGCAAATGTGGCAACAACGTCGACCATTAGTGAATCTAGATGGAGGAATCACTGTTCTATTTTGTCCAATTTTTTCCCCATAGGTTTAAAGTTTTCCAAAATAAAGAGAACTGTAAAAACCCGGGCTGGGGGCGGGGAGGCACAGAATGAGAGCTCTCAAATCCCTCCTCGGAATGGCCTGTCCTGCCCACCCCCCACCTGACAGGTAACCATTTTTGCTAGCACCTTCTGCATCTTCCCAGCGTTTCTTATGCAAAGACAGCACACGTTAAAAAACACATATACAACAACGTATTTCATAGCACGCTTTCAAGATAAACATGAAATGCTGTGCGCAGAAGTACTTCTGATACCACCACGTGTTAAGCACCCTGCCCTAAACTGTCAACAGCGAGGACTGCCAGGAAGGGAAAAGAGCGCTCCCTTTGCTTTTCACTCTAAGTTTCTGTATTATTTGGGTCTGTTACCATCAGCTTCTACTGTTTCCTAAAAGCACACACATATCGCCACCATCTGGACGTGACCCGTCTGACCTCCAGAATCAAAATCCACAGGGCTCTGCTACATAGAGTGCTTATCACATTTCACACCGTTACTCCGAATTGTGCTAGACCTCATATATCTGATCTCTCCCGCTAAATTTTAAGTTCCTTGAGGGAAAGAACTCCTCCGTCATCTTTTCTTTTCGTCTTCAGGACTTAACACGTTATCTGTTGAGCAAACGAATGAATCCCAATTTGGGGGAGGAAAGTATGACCTATTAATAAACAAGAGTGAGTGTCGATAGCTCAGTCTCTCAGGAATTGTTTCCTGAGAAACTATTCAACAACTCTGTACAGTAACGCTACTCAACCCGCCCTCATCAATCTCTGACTTTGCCGTCATCCGTCATTTTATCATCTGTAACGTGCGAGTATGGAGACGTACAGCTTAGTAGGCTGGGAGAGTTAAATGACAGAATTCATAAACACACCCAGCAGAAGTACCTCCATTAAGCAGTTGTTCAACAAATGCTACATTTCCCCGTCATCATAAAAGTTAACCCTGAAACAACATCTGGTCTGGGTAAAAGTCCTTTACGAACTGATGGCTCCAGTGGTTCGGAGTTATCTGTACCCGGGACGTACGCAACCAAGTGGTATACACAAACAAAATGTCTACTCTTTTCCTTTCCCTGTGACTTTTCATTCGATTAGGGTGCTGAGCTTACTTAAGGATCAAGGTTGGTCCGATTGCTTTCATCAGGGAGAGGAGGCTGTGCTAGGCCAGTGCTGCTGGGCTAGCACACCAGAGACTTCACAGAGTGAGGGGCCCGATTTGCCTGCCCCGGAAAAGCACGTAACTCCCAAGGGCTAACGGAGTGTCCCTTTCCAGGCTCTTCAAGTGGCTGGCTGGACTTCAGCGTTTTCAATAGGAAAAAATGGGTCCAAACAAAAGCAGTGAACCCTTTTTCAGGCAGGAGGTATGGAACACCAACATTTTCTTCAAAATTGTTGGTGTACTACCCATCCATAGTCTCAATTCCCTTAGGTACGCAGAAGGGGACAGGAGCGAAAACAGAGGAAACAAGATTCCAGTGACTAGAATAGGTCTGATTTCCTAACACCTCTCCCTCAGGCACAAGGAAAGAAAACAGGTTGTAATTAGAGAGATGCATTCCAATACCACTTTTTTTTTTTTTAAAGCGCATGCCCCAGGGATAGGAGGGAGTGGCTACAGGAGACATAGGACTTTACCGATAGGAGAGTCAAGCTAAAACTGCCCTAACTTGTTGTGTGTAGTAATTACCTATCTACAATGGATCTCAGCGTTATGTTCTCCCGGCCACACCCCCGCTCTGATTTTTCAAGTTTCTTCCAACTTTTCTCGGAGAACTCAGAATCTGCAGAATTACAATCAGATTTCTTTGCCTTAACACACAACGCCACAAAAACACAGTACTGATGGGCTGGTCAGAAACTAAATACAATCTGTTTTCTTGGACAGGGATAAGACTTCCATCTGAAACAAAACAAAAGCAAACCCGTTCTAAGAGGGTGCCTTCTGAACGGGCAGAGGCAGACCTCAACGCTTCGTGAGGAGTGGTGATGGAAAGTGGTTAGAGGAGAGTCTGGAGGGAGCCTTGCTGCACGTAAGAGGAAAGAAGGTCAAACAACCCCAGATCTTAGTCTCTGAGGAGTTGCTAATGCAGATCAAAGACACTGCTTTTCACTGCAAACATATGAACCTCCCCTTCTGTGATTAAGGATGCTGTGGTTTTGATGATATTCACTCGATAAGGGAGAGCTTGGTAGTTTCATAGAAAATCGGAAGTGTTTGTAGAAACAGGCCCTCGTCTATGAAAGAGCCGCTGGGCAGGGTGTTAACACTCTTGAGTTCTGACCTGAAAGATGAACACAGACCCGTGGAACATAGTTCCTAAAGAAGACAGAGCAAGAGTATCTGGGAGATACAAACAACATGTAGAAAAGGGAAGCAAAGACACAACTAAACACACCTCTTCGGAGGCTGCAGAGGCTGTCACTCCCTGTACGGGACAAATAGGGAAACCTGAACAAGACCCTGGAGGCAATCTACCTGACTTCAGCATTTCTAAAAATCCTTCAACATGCCAGGTCTTAGACTTGGGCTTTTAAAATCCTTTCTCAATTCAAAATTCATCCCCCCCCCCCCCCCCAGAACAGTCTGCTTCTTACCACTTGACCGGATGTTGATGAATGGGTAGTTAGGCATCACCAGCTTGTTGAAGTTAAATTTATAAGTAAATCTTTTCCCTTTTGTTTTATGAAGGATCCTCTTGTTATAATAGTATCTGTAAAAATAGGAGTATGTGTCAATTTACCTTCTAGCTACTGACAGTTCTTGATACACTTAGGTAACCACCGAGACAAACGGGCCTTGCTCTAAATTACATGGAAACATCACTATCCTTCCGCAGCCTGGCCTTCAGGTTAGGGCTGGGAGACCTAAGAGCTTCCATTTCCCATTCCATTTTCAAACTAGGTTCTAGTGCCTGGCTAGGGCTTTACAAAGACAATCGCACTCTCAGATCCTGAACGCCTATCCCAGCCCCAGCCACCTTTTTGTCGTCCACCGCTCTACACTTTCAGTTCCATACTCTGTTTCCTTCCTATCCCACTGCATGTCGCTGCCTTGCCCAGGTGGGGGCAGACTAGTCTCTTGGGAGACCTGATAAGGCTGGTCTGGAGACCCGAGCGCAAAGTGCAGACACAGAAACGCAGAACCCAGAACCGTTTGATGGTGGCAGGTCAAAGAGTCGTGTACCCTGATCTGGGAAACAGCTGTCGGCCTGGCCTGCCTCACTTTCACGAGGATGAGAGCGGCTCCAGCACAGCTGCCGCAGATTTGACGCTCAAGGTCGCCAAGAAGGAAGAGAGGCAGGGGCTTCAACGGACCCGGAGCCTCTGGCATCGCATCCATTCAGCAGCACGGGTTGTAACCTACCTTCTGGCCCCTTGAGGGTTAACGGGTGATGAAATGCAAAAACTGACAAGGGGAGAAAAAAAGAACCCAAGAAACCTTGAAGTGGTCAATCTTTAGACCTGCTGGAGCGACCTCTGGACCGACAACGGAGCTCCCAGATACGGCTGCTGAGAGGTGAGGTCACTGCCATTCAGCGAACCCTCCTCCCGTGTGCTTGCCTCACTTTTCCGTTTCTTCTAGGAAAGCCTAAAGAGAGAAAGTCTAACCAACCTCTAACAGGGAAGTCTAAACTCGTCCTCTGGATTCTAAGTGAGCTCCGGTCCATGTTTCACCACACACCCTCGCCCACTGCAGAGCGGGCTCGGTTGTCTGTCAGGATCCGATGCCAACCGCACTGGAATCCCTCCTACGTGTGACCAAAGATATGCCTTTGCCTCCTGTGCCTGTGCTACTCAGATCCAGAAGCTCTTATACTCCCACTTTAAAGCCACACGTTGTTCTTCACTTCGATAGGGCGGTCTCTCACCACCTGATACCCTCTCTATCCAACATTCACCCAACTGCTTCGTCTCCTTCCAATCTCTTAAAACCATGGATCTGGGAATCCTTTCCCTCACCTGAGGGCCCGGCTCAGCTTGTCGTAATTCATCTGTGGCTTGCACTTCCTGCGGCCCCAGAGGCGGGCCACCTCGTCCGGGTCCTTGATGACAAACTCGCCGTACTCCCCCTGCTGCCAGGCTATGACGTGGCGGAACTCTTCCTTCTGCAGCAGCTCCAGGATGAAGTGCCACAGCTGGATCTGCCGGGAGCCTGGGGACGACTCGGTTTTGTAGGCCCAGTCGGGAAACTGATACCCTTTAATGTGAAAAGGGCAAGATCAAGGTAGTCAGGAGTTGGGCACACACCTATCAGTATCCCCGACCTCGCAGCCCGACGCTCAGAACCTCAGGAGTGCTGTGCAAACGTGCCATAAACACCCCCCTGGGTCAGCTGGGGCTGACACAACAGGGGAGGGGAGAGCCAAGGCGCGTCGCCTTCCCTGGGGCAATCATCTGATCTGCTAGAGCCGGACGGCAGCACCAAGGTGTCCCAGCCCGTCTACGCTACTAAATCTCACACCCGCTTTCCACGAGGGCATGAGAGTTCCAACAGAAACAAACGGGAAAGACAAACTAAGGTTTTAGGAAAATAGAGCTGAAAGACCCCTTACCCTGCCCCCTCCCCCAGGGTGGAGCTGTGTCTCCAACAGGGAGGAGACTCAAGCCCGGGATGAAGGTGTGGTGACCAGACGCGTTAAATATACTTTCATTAGAAACAAGCCCACAACTGTGCTGGCGGTCTCCACCCAGTCAGACTGTCTGGTCACAGCCTGACATCTGTGAACAGAGCCCCAGTGGAGAGAAAAGGAACCCCGGGAGGAACATTCCAGGTACACCAGAGATGATTAACTTCTGCTCACCTCCACCTCCTTCTGGCTTTTCCACGATGCTACAGCCTGCTTTCATTTTCACCCTCCTGCTGAGAGACACAAGCCACATCAATTACTTTAAGGTGCTATTTATTATCCTCCCAACGTTTTCCGTGTTCCGGCACAGCCTTTTCCCCACCTTCCTTCCCTGTCTTCCCTCCTTATGTAACCCGCTTTCTTTCGAACAGGTCACCTCCAAACTGCTAATCCCCAAGTCATCGAATGATGGTCCTCGGGTCATCGGCTTCAAAGGCCATAATTACCTCTCACCTGACTTCAAACCACAAAGTGCAAACACCGTCTCTAGCATTTGCTTTCTCCCCCCAGACCGGCCCTTCAGACGTAAAAAAAGGAAGAGTGCCGTGAAATGGGTCCAGAGAGGCAGCCCAAACAAGCCAAACCGTTCTCTTGGATTACCAGACAGGCCCAGATGCCAAGACACACATGCCTGAGTTCACCCAGATGTACCAGTTTAAAAGGGTGAAAAAAATCCAAGTCCCTGTGCCACTCAAGAAAACATCTGATTTTGATTTATTTCGAATTCTATGAGCCGGGAGAAGGAAACTCCTCCCAGTCGGAGACTGCCCCCTCCTTGAAAAACACCGTGGGATACAGGAAGTAAACACACCACATGTACAGTTACGTTACTTGGAGAAGTATTTTTACATCTTCTCCCTTTAACGGGGAGGGGAGAAGGCGGGCATTTCTGAGAAGCTTCTGTTGGGGAGGTGGAGGAGTCTGGCTGATCTGAACTCATTCCACCCAGACTTACAGCTCCTCCATAAGTTTCCTGTTCCTGGCAGCAAGCAGCTTTGTGTCGGTCAACCCTTTAGCAAAAAGGAGGGAGGGGTGAAGCTGCCTCAGGGAGATGCGGGCAGGAGGGGGCAGGGCCACACTCTCGGTTCCCCAGGGTGGATGACAGGGCCGCAGCACCCACATCAACAAGAGAGCTCAAGGCCGGAATGTAGGTGCCTCAATGGCCTCAGGGTGGGGTGGGGGGGGGTGGGGTGGGGGGCGAGTTCCTGATCTTGGAAATTTCATCTAACCAGAATTCCTCTAGATCCTATGAGCTCTTTTTCTCACCATATACGTTAGGATAATCAGTAAGTTTCAGTCTATAAAACGACCAGGGAACGAGGGCGACAGAAACACCCCAAAGGAAGGAGAAAACAGACACAAACACACACACGCAGTCCCACACACAAGATACACAATAACAAGGCCTCAGAGCTCAGAGGCCAGCGCTTCCTCTCCGGGCTGCTCCCATCTCCGCGACCGCGACGGAGGAAAAACACTGCTCTCCGCCGCTCCAGGAAGCTGCCCCGGACTCTGAGCCCCGGATCGCTCCGTCGGAACGCGGGGCCCCCACTCTGCCGCAGGAATGCCCTCCAACCGCAAGACTCGGGGGTGCAAATCCCGCCGCGGCAAGGACCTGACCGGGAACCTTCCTCCCGACCCCCCGGCTCCCCGATCGCCCCCTCGCAGGAGCCCGGAGCCGCCTCTCCCTGCCGCCCACAGAGTCCCCGCGAGGCCGCTCGTCGCACGTCTGCAACCTCCCCGGGCCCTCGCCCTTCCACAGCTCGCGGCCCGCCCGGGAGGGCGAGGCGCGCCGAGCCCGGCGCTGCGGCTCCACGGCTGCGGGGTCCCGGCCCCCGGAGCCTGTCTCCCTCCTGCCTCCGGCCAAGCGGGCCTCGCCCCGGGGCCCCGCGGAGCCACCACACGAACGCGCTCCGGCTCCCCTCACACCCCGGGGCCCTGCCGCCCCCGCGCTGCCGGCGGCCCGGCCGGGCCTGTGCGTGGCCCGCTGGGCGGCCCGACCCCGGGGATGCCGCCCGCGAGGCTCCGGGGCGGCCCGCCAAGGCCCGGCGACGAGGCCGGGGCTCACCTCTCCCCGGCGCGGCCCGTCTTCGCTCCGGTCTCCTCCGCGGCGTCTCCGGCTCCTCCTCATCCACCCCAGCAGGAAGTGACCTCGGCGGCCGCTGTCGTCACTTCCGCTCAGGGCAGGGGGCGGGAAACGGGGCGGTGCCGTCCGTCCGGGCTCCCCGCCTGGGCCGCGCCCCCGTCCTTCTCGTCTCCGCGAGGGCCCAGGGCGGGCGGGGCCGTCGCGGGTTGGGGGTGGGGGATCGCGTGCGGCAGATCCCCCGCGAGAGTCGGGGCGCCCTGCCCGCCGAGGGGCCTCTCCGAGCCCGGGGGAGGGTCGCCGCGGGGACCGTAGGGGCGGGCCGCGTCCGGTCCTGCTGTCCGGAGCCCGCTGGCTCGCCTCCTCCCTAGGTCGTTCTTGTCGCAGGGATAGTTCGCCGTGCGGGGCCTCGGGCAGGTGGACCCCGCCTCCCCCAGCCGCGCGCGGGTGCGGGCCTGTGTCACGGGGGGGGGGGGGGGGGGAAGGGAGGAGGAAGGCCGGATAAGAGCGGCAGCCCCGGAGGAGGGACCCGGGACTGAAGGGGAGTTGACCGGCGTGTGGGGTCAGAAGAGGGCACTTCGTGTTGTCCTGGCGTTCCCCTGGTGCCTTGACATACCCAGGCCACAGACACGTGGGGACGTCAGCATCCCGTGTTGGAAAAGGTGGCTTCCACTTGTGAATTTGCCACTAGCCATTCTCTAGCTGTTGATCGATTAACTGGACCTCAGGTTGCCTTTTTTGTTTAAAAAAGAAAGGATGGGGCACCTGGGTAGCTCAGTGGGTTGAGCTTCTGACTCTTGATTTCAGCTCAGGTCAGCCCCGGTCCCGCTCCGTGCGCGGCGTGGAGGCTGCTGAAGAGTCTTTCTCTCCCTCTACCCTGTTCCCCCATTCTGTCTCTCTCTCTCTCTCTCTCAAAAACAAACACCCCCCCCCAAAACAAAAACCACAAAAGGACAATAGCATTGAGGATGTAAGGTCTTTTCTAGTTAGAAAAGGCTACGATGTAGGTGAATAAAATGAGCACAATTTTAGTGCCATAGAGACGATTACCAAGATTACCAATATCTGCAGCTATACCCTGAGCTCTTTGTAAGGAACTGTCTACAATCTTTTGTATCTTCTACATAGTACCTAGAACAATGTCTTACATGTATCAGATGTTTGGTTGAACATTCTTTTTAAAATCATTTTAGCGGAATGATGTAAATTGTAGTTGGATCCTAGTGCCTTCGTGTACTAGCTGCGTGACCCCCCCCCCCCCATTAAGTTATTTAACTTCTCTGTGTCAGTTCCTATAGTATCGGCTCATGTGGTTGTATTAAATGCGTTAAGACGTGGGGGGGGGGGTTAAAAAGAGCGCATTGTAAACATGGCAGGTGAACAAATATTGGCAAAAATAATCATAAGAATCATTATCACAAAAATCCTTAAATTCTCACACCACCCTTGCAAATTTTATTGGTTGTGTCAGCTCAGAAACCAGCATGATTAGGAATGAGCAGCTTCCTCTGAAAGTCTGAAATTGTTAACTTTTGGCTCAGCTCTCAAGTTGTCACGGTTTGAGCCAGCACCTTATCTCCCAGGACCCTTTCTGCAAGGGGCCGGCAACTAGAGGATAGGCGCTTTTTCTGCATATTATTCACCCTGGTCTCCTAGTGGTTCTCTGCCGCTGCTTCTCTGACTACTGAGGGTCACAAAGGATGACGAGTCAGTAAACACAGTTCACGGAGAGGAACAGGTGTCTCTACCTGGCTGCAGTTTGAACTGATCCATTGACTAATGTTTATGTCCCAGCAGACCTCAACAGTCTTTACATGAAGAATCTCCTCACTGGCCTCAAACTCAAACAGGAAGATTTGGGTTTGATAAAAAACAAACTGGGAAGTCTCTAACAATTACTGGGTCCAGATGAATAAGTTTTGCATTGGCAACCTCCTTGGGTGGTAGAAGCCGGGGAGATGGGGACGGATTGAGACCCCTTGCCCAGCACCCTCAAGGTCCCCGTCCTCTACGCCTTCACCGTGGCACCCGGCCTTCTTCTCCAGACAGGCTTCCACAAGGTGGGGGTCCTTGTTTCTGAAACACACAGAGCACGAGCTTTCCGAAAGCGTGGGGGTGGAGACACTTGGGCATAGTCTGAGGAGTCAAGGCAGGTTGTGACCTCTCTTGAATTTCCACTTGCTCAAGGCCCTCTTTGTCCACTGCCCCTGCCTCCCTGCTTCCCCGTCTCTGTAGCTGTTCCATAGGCCTGGGACAAGTTCTGTTCTAAATCCCGCGCTCTCCCCTCTGCTCTTGCCATGGCACCGCCACACCATTGTTTCTTCCCTTTCCAAGAAGAGAAAAGGAACTCCTCAGGTTTATTTTTCCTTCCGAGAAACCCTTCCCGGATTGGTGTGTGCATTTGCTTGTGTACGTGTGTTTCTTCTTTGCCCGGCTTGCTCTTCTTTATTGTTCCCGTTTTTATTTGTGCCCTTAAATTCTCTACGTCCCAAACTGATCTGGCCACGTGTATGCTACAGATGCTTTCCTCTCTACCCTTGTAGGGGATTAACACAGCAGATCTGTCACTGCAGTAGATGCCATCTATGTGTCGTGAGCATGTTTGTTCTTCTCGGTGTGTTGGTGTTAGATTGCAGGCCTTCAGAAGCCAGAGCTGCGGTAGACGTCACGGTGCCCAGAGCAGTGCTGTGTCATCACTTGAAATGCCCGGTGACGGTAATCTTTGCCAACACACGGGCTGGGGTGCTGCCGGGACTAGCTTCTTCCCACCTTCCCTTAATCTCCTCTAGGTCTCCCAGGAAAAATTAGGCGGCCTCTTTCCTCCCAAAGGGCGTTCTCGCTGAACTTGGGTACGGAAGGCCTGAGTTTCAGTCCCAGTTCTGCCCTTTGCTAACCGGGTCCTCTGACAAGCCGCTAAACGAGTCCTGGCCTCCTCGGCTGTAAAAGGGACGCTGTTGATGTCCTTGACGAGGACAGAGTGTGATGGCAGCTGCACATTCGCACGCTGTAAACTCGTTTTTACATTTATTTATTTTTTGAGAGACCGAGAGCACAAGTCGGGGCGGGGCAGAGAGAGAAGGAGACACACAATCCGAAGCAGGCTCCAGGCTCCGAGCTGTCGGCACAGAGCCCGACGCGGGGCTCGAACTCACGAACCGCGAGATCACGACCTGAGCTGAAGTCGGACGCTCAACTGACTGAGTCCCCCAGGCGCCCCCGTACACTCTAAACTCTTTACGAAGGTCATGGACCGTGATGCCTCTTGCTACCAGCCCCAGACCCCGCACTGTTCTTGGTATCCAGAACTTGAACTAGACAGCCATAATCACCTCATTTCACAAACCTCAAGTGAACTTAATGCTTCAGACCTGGGTGGCAATCTAACGGAAAAGAATTTTGCTTTGAGAATTTGGGTTCTTGAGTTTCTCATCCAGGCACGATATTTTTTGTCAGGCTTGCCTTGAGACAGTCCATTTCAGTCACTCTGAGCCTCAGTATCAGTATCCCCACCCGTAAAATGACCACGACAAGAAGTTTCAGAAAGAAAGATACTATACTGTTAGAACGTTATTTATATCAATAGAGCCAAAAGCTGGAGGGTGTACATGGGATAAACTTACTTCCTCTCTTTGTGACTCAGGTTCCCTTTCAGTAAAGTGAAGACAAGTGATTATGAAAGAATAAACTTCGGCTATGGATTATTTGTATTTTACCACATTGGACTCAAGCAGATCATAAGATTTTTGTGTTTTGGTTTATTTTTCCCATCAACCTAGCGTTGTTGTAAAGATAGAGGAGTTAATGTCAGTAACATGAGTGGGGATCCCCAGATTAAAGGTTAAGTGAGTCCAAAGGAGAAGTAACTTGGCCCAGAGTCACAGCTCAGCCAGGAGGGGCAAAGCCTGTGTGTTTGTTTAGCAGTGACTCGGGGACTCAAGGACTCTCCCCGACTCCACATCTATCACAGTCCACAAATACCCCTTCCTCTCATTTCCCCTTTTCAGGTCTTGGTTCCCCCATCTCAGATCAGCACGGGGGAGTCGGTAGTGAGAGATCACGAAGGAACAGAACAGGAGAACAGGATTGACGTGAGGAACCAGCCACTCAGGCTATCTTGACTTTTTTCTTTTTCTTTTTCCTGGCAGCCCGGGACAAAGGTTCCCCTAACCAAATGTATGATTGCCAGAATCTAGATCGTTCTGAAAATTCGCTTCACCCAGGAAGCCCACTGAAGTTAACTGGAGCAGAGGGCTAGCTCCTGATCTTGACCCACCCAGGGCACACTTCCCAAGGTCCTTGCGTACCTAGTCCCCACTCCTGTAAGCCTGAAACCTTGCCCTGTTTGCTACATGAACCTTTTTGCTCTCTTTTGTATTTGTTCACTGTTCGTGTCCGGCTCTTACTGTATACTCTTTACATCATTTGTTGTCCTAAGAGGGCAGACACCGTGTCTATCTAATTCTCATTACACAATGGCAATAAATGTGATAATCGCTGTAACAGAGACTTGGGATCATAGTCGAGCAAACGCCCGTGCTAATTGCGGCAAACAATGGAACGAGGCCTCGACTCAACGTTAATTAAAAGGCAATCATCTTAAAAATACTTTTGAAAAGCTTCCCTTTAATAACTGCCCACGTATTTTTGGATGTGTAGGATCTTAGAGATGGACTGAATGTCAGAGGTCATTACCCCATCCCCTCGCTAGCAGCCTCTGCCTGGACCCTTACTACTTTGTAGCTCACTACTTTGCCTAGGACCTAGTCAACCTAGTTTTCTTATTGTAAAACATATCAGACCTGCAGAAGAGTATATGGAAATCTACGTGTCAGTTGAAAAACCATAATAAAACGAAGGTGCTTAAGGACCTACCACTCAGGGAAAGAAGCTACCACACCCTGGGATTTTCTTTGCTTCTCCCGTTTTCATCCACGTTCAGCGTTTAGATCACCCTAACTGTGGAAGGCTCTTCCTTATATGGAGCTGAAATGTGTCACCCTGACATGACTACCCATGACTCCTAGCTCTGGGCACTGGGGCTGTGCCGATTAAGTGGAATGTTTCTTCCATGTGACAACCCACCAGCCCTTTGAAGGCAAGTATTATGCCTTTTGTAAGGAATTACTGGAAGAAACATCCTTATTTCCTTTCCTCTTCAAATGTGGCTTCAGTAACTAAACACAGCCCTCTTCTGATTAGCAAAGTATGGAGTGGGACTGTTCCCTCTTTGTTTGGGCACTCTCATTCCCTCTCTTTTCTCCCTTTCTCTCTCTCCCTCCTCTCTCCCTCTCTCCCTCTCCCTCCACCCCCCACCTTAAAATGGCCTTGGATAAGATTGACTGTTTCAGAGGCCATAGCGTACTTGCTGAGTAGATAGTCAAAATCTCTATGGCTTTCTTACAAGAACTGTCCAGGTCTTCTGTTAAGGCGTCTCGAAGTCTAAATGCCAGAGTTTACATTAATTACGTTACTTCTTGTCAACTTTGTATGGTTGGTTTCGATCTGTTATTCATTCCAGCCTCCTGTCTATATCATCTGGATTTATTGGAATATATCATTGTATGATGTCCTGGTAGAGAGACTCTACTCAGAGCAAGCATGAAGCAGACTTCTGCAGAATACATTAAAACGTCGACGTGAACCTACTCCAAACACAATCAAATATTTTCTGACGGGTTCAGAAGTCACTGCAGGATCCCGTAGTGTGTCCTCAATTATCGTACCTTTGATCTGCAGGATGCCGGTTAGTGGGGTTGGAGGTGATGGGATTCCAAATAGCAGAGTGCTTAGTGAGGGAGACTCTGGTAGAGAGTTAAAGCCGCTGTGGAAAGGAAGAACATCAAAGGAAAAGTACTCGTTATGCTGGCCGCAGGGAGAGGGGAGTGGGGGTTCCTGTAAAGTAGTTGGACATCGTAAGGAACTGGAAATCTATCATATTTTGGCATCAATTAAGAAGGCGGAACTTCTCGATGCATGTGCCGCCAGGACATTTTTGTCTGAACAATAGATTCTTGCAATGGGCTGGGTTAATGCGCTTGCAAGAATGCCTCAAGACCAGGTTCCTTGGCACAACTAAACAAACCAAAACGAAGCACCGTCATTATAAAAACAAGTCTTGATTTTGCAGCAGAAGTCTGGGCTGCTAATATTTGAAGGAGAGAAGAAAAACTCGAAACGCGGAGGGAAAACACCCTGGCGTGCACGTCTTCCTCTTGGCTGTTGGGAAAACACCCCGGGCGCAGAGAAGGGCGCTGGAGACGCGCAAACACACACGCGCAAGTGCCGTCTTGTCCGGCTTCGACGCTGTGCAGACCGAGCCCTCTCCTGCCCCTACATGCCAAGCTGGTCCCGAACCGGGTTACTTTCTCTCAAGTTCCTCGTGGAAAATATTTTGCCCTGAGACGCTAATTGAGCCCGAACGTTTTAATTGAACCTCATTACTTGAGCCCTGTGAAGGAGGTGTGGGTCCCCCGGGTCTGCAAAGGGTGGGAGGGGACAGCTCTGGGCGACTCGGTGGCCTCTGGGCGCGACACGCCCCGCCTCTGGGAGCCCGGTTGCTTGTGGCAACTTTCTGCGTCCCTGGTCCTCATTTATTTCACGTACTTCACGCCTTGGCCAACGGAGGCCTTCACCTGGATGCAGAGAGGGAAGTAGCAATTACAGGAGTCAGGAGAGGCTCTCTACCGTTGGGGAGGCCAGAATTTGGGGAACCTCCACCCGATCAGCCACGTACCCCCACAGCTGATGCCGTTCATTAGTTAGGTGCTCAGTTCTTCCCTATTCTGCGGAACACGAAAGGTCAGACGCGTGGACCAGTGGAGCAGTCTGTTCTGTGGAACGGAACTGGCATCCGGCGGCCAGCACGCTTTGTGCAGCCCGGTGGTATTCCTCCCGGGACCGCGCCGAGCCAGAGTCCGAGCCACTCACAACAGCTCAGCTGCTCAGGTTGCTGGCGTAGCCTCACTTCTCCGATGAAATAGCTCTGACATCGTGGGCCTGTTGGCCGAGATCGCGAGGACCGTTCTTTACCAGTGGAATAAAAATAGGTGATATAGGGGCGCCTGGGTGGCTCAGTCGGTTGAGCGTCCGACTTCGGCTCAGGTCGTGATCTCGCGGTCCGCGGGTTCGAGCCCTGCGTCGGGCTCTGTGCTGACGGCTCGGAGCCCGGAGCCTGCTTCAGATTCTGTGTCTCCCTCTCTCTGCCCCTCCCCTGCATACAGTCTGTCTCTCTCTCTCTCTCTCAAAAATAAATAAACATTAAAAAAAAATAGGCGTTATAAATGCCTGATGCGATAGCCCCTTTACAAGTGCTGACAGAGCAGAATGCATGCCTGGTTCTGGAAGACATTTTTTCCAGAAAATATGGTAACTCTTTAAATTTGTATGACAGTATTTTTTCAAAGAGTTTTTAAAATGTATTTATTTTAAGAGAGACAGAGCGTGCGCGGGGGAGGGGGAGAGAGAGAGGGAGAGAGAGAATCCCAAGCAGCCTCTGTGTCGTCGGCACAGAGCACGACGTGGGGGCTTGAACCCACAAACCGTGAGCCAAAATCAAGGGTTGGCCGCCTAACTGACTGAGTCACCCAGATGCCCCTTTCCAAAGCATTTTTTTTTTTTTTTTTTTTTTTTTTTTTAGTAATCTCTATGCACCATGCGGGTCTTGAACTCACGACCCCGAGACTGAGTGTCTCACGCTCTACCAGTTGAGCCAGCTGGGTGCCCCAGGTCTTGTACTTTAATTTTCATGTATCCATTATTCGTTCCGCAACAAGTCCTGCATCAGGTGCCGGCACACACACTCTGCCAGACTTGGGAGGGACGCGGCTCACCGAGCTTGGTTTCCTCTGACTGTAGAAACAGTTCCGTTAGCAATACTCCCTACAGTTTTTCAAAGGTGTGAACCACAGGCTATGTAAGGCAAGCGTAGGGACAGAGTTTAATATCCTAATCGAGTGTCACATAAACAGGCTCATCTGGTTCATTAAATTCTACATGTTCATCCCTTCAGTAGATATTGGCTGAGCACCTGTTATGAACCAGGCACCGTGCTAGGCATTAAGGGCACACAGATGATCGTGACCCCGGTTTCTGTGTCAAAGGGCTGAGAACCCAACGGGAGAGGTGGACGCGTAAGCAGGCAGCTCAAAGCGGTGTGGCACAAGGTGCCAGAGCCCGGCAGCCTGCCCCACGGTGCTTCCCGACACTTTCTTTCCGGCTGGCAGAGCTCTCTTCCCGTTACAAAGTGCAAATGCTTTCCTAGCTTCCCTTGTAACTAGGAAAAGGGCATGTTACCAAATCCTGCCCTGTAAATTTACTGGAAGGATTCTGGCAAAGATTTTCCCTTGAAGAGAGAGATTCCCAGAGAGGGATTTCCGACCCTGCATCTCCCACTGTTAGGACTGAATTGTCCCCCCTCTCCCCGCCTCCTTATGTGGAAGTCATAACTCCCAGAACCTCAGAACGTGACCATGACTGTAGTTGGAGATAGGGTGTCTACAGAGGGAAGTAAATTACAATGAGGCCTTTAGGGCCAAGAGACTTGCAGACACGCTAACTTAGAACCTTGGCATCACTGGATCAACTCTGGAACCATCCGCTGTCGCGTTTGTCGTGAAGAGACAGTAAAGCCCCTAGTGTCTAAGCTGCGTTAGATGTGGGAGTCCTGAACCACGTGCATCCTGACTGATGACGCAAGGATGGAGGCCGTGTCGTACGGAGGTGGGTATGGCAGGGACACCCAGAAGAAATGTCCAGTGGCAACTCAGCCTGGGTTTTTAAAGATACGTAGAGGGTGCCTGGGTGGCTCAGTCAGTTAAGCACCTGATTCTTGGTTTCGGCTCGAGTCATGATCTCACGGCTTCGCGGGTTCGAGCCTCATGTCGGGCTCTGCGCTGGCAGCGTGGATGGAACCCGCCTGGGATTCTCTCCCTCCCTCCCTCTCTCTGCCCTTCCCCCACTCATGCTGGCTCTGTCTCTCCCAAAATAAATAAGCTTGATTACAAAAATAAAAAAAGTAAAGACATGCAGAAAGTCATCAGGTGAGAAGCTGGACAAAGGGTGTTTCAGAAAGGCAGGGTCACCCCAAGAGCAGAAGCCACCAGCTTTGCGAGAGACATGAGGTAGCTATGAGTCTTTGGTGTCGTAGGAGGGGGTGGGCAGGGCTTGGGTTGAGGAGTGAGGCCTTGACCCCCTATGAAGGGTGTGCCTTCCAGCCTGACTGTTCCCTCTGGGAGAGTTTGCTGCTCCTTCTGTGGCCTTGGCCAGACTGCCATGAGCAGAGGCACGGATCCCAATCAGGAGTTTCAGGAGAGCTCAGGAGAGAGGAGGGAGCAGAATTCAGGTGGAATGGAGAGGGGGAGGGAAAACTGACAGCAGAAAGTTGAACTGTATCCCAAATGCCAAACGTTGTCCCTTTGTGTCACTTTTTATGAAAAATCTAAAGAAGGACCATGTACTTCCCTGTGTTTTTTCAACAGAGTTGGCTAGATTTCAAGTAGCGTTTTCTTGCTGACTCATGGTCGTCACTAGGGAAGAGAGGCGTCACAGCACAGGAGAAGGGTGTGCTAGACATCGTAAGATCTGCCTTTACTCCCAGCCCCACGCCCACTAACCCGTGTGGTCAGGGAAAAGGTCACTTCGCCTCTCTACTTCTCTTCTCCTTGGCCACCTACTTCACAGGCTTGCTGTGGGCATAGACTCAGAATCCGTGTGGAAGGGCTGGGCCAGCCACCAGACACTGTCTTCGGAGGCATTGTGACCCTTTTTCTGGAGCCAAGCGGCCTATGACACAACGCTGCGTCCGCCCTCGACTCCTACTGTCTTTTGCTGTTGGGTTGTTGGCTTTCTCTTCCCCCACCAGACGCTCGCCTCGCTAGAAGGCCTTTTGCCCACGCCCCACCTTGACCTCCCCGGACCACGGGCTGGGAAATCAGAGGCCAGCCTCTGAATACTTTGTCCGGCGTGGCTCAGTAAGTAAGGCTCTGTGTGGAGGCCTGAGCACCTGGCTTTGGTTCAAGAGCTTTGTGTCAGCTATTTTGGGGGCCTAAAGGCCTTGTCCACGTCTGGATTGGCTGCTGCGTTCCGCAGAACCGAGCTCGTTGGGGCCGGGCCTCCGGGGTGCTGGGACGACCGAATGAGGTGTCCAGTGTTCATCCGTTCTGCTCAGTCGGTTCTCTTTGTCTGTCGTGAGGCCGGGTGCGGATTTATCCCCACCACGGATGCGCCATGACGCGGAATCGGTCCCGAACCGTGGCTGCAGCTGCTCCTTGGATTTCCTTCTTGAAGGATTTAGGGTCCCCGAGTTCCCTCCTTACCGCCTTTGCCGTCTAAGGGGTCCTTGATCAGCACGTTGAGGGGCTTGCAGCCTCTCCCACTGACAGGGAACTTGGGATGTAAGGCCCAGACATGGGACGTGGGTGGTCTGTTGAAATAGAGAATTCAGTGAGTCGGTGTATAGAGTGTTCAACGCCTGATGCACGTAACTTAGGTGTGTTTGCATCATCTGAGTCTCAGTTTCCTTACTTGGAGTGCACGGCCAACGCCTCGTTGCAAGGAGCCACCGTCACGAAGCTTCTAAAGCCCTTAGCACAGACCCTGGTGTGAAGTCTGCCCACGAAACAGAAGGGGGTGATGCTGGTCTGAGAAAACTAGTTCTGGGAGACAGTGAGGCCGAGGGGCACGGAGTCTGAGCTCCTTAGGACAGAAGGGGAGCACGGGAGCTGTTAGGACACAGGGAGGGGTGTTCAGAGAAGAGGGCTCGGTGTCTGTGTCGGGCGGGCTCGAGACCACAGTCTGGATTTCGAATCATCCAGTGAAGTAACTCCTGGGATCTGGGCAGGCTGGGTTCAGGGGTGCAGAGAAGAAACATCCAGGAGGCTGAGGTGTTTGGGGACCATGGGCAAGTCTGAAGGTTTCACTTTGTATCAAGGAGCCCTCTGTGGCCTTTTGCATCCTGGGTGTCCTCCCCCACATCTTTCCTGCCTGGTCCCCATCAGGTTGCCCCGTGTGCCCGACTGCAGACGGCCAAGCGTTCTCCCACGCTCCTCTCTGCAGAGGTGGGAGCTATTTCCGCCGCTCCTGAATCTCGGCTGGTCTTCGGCTGCTCTGACCGACAAAGGACAGCCGTAGCGACTCGGAGTGAGTCCTGGCTGAGCCTTCAAGAGGCTTTGCAGCTTCTACCTGTTTCTCTCATGGCCCGGAGCCACCGCCCGCCAGAGAAAGCACACACAAAGACCCCAGACTGCACGGACTGGGACAGGCACCAGCCTTTCCCCCATCTCAGGCAAGACACCACACACATGAGGAAAGACATCTTGGACCCCCCAGCCTAGCTGAGCCACCAGCTGAAACCACTGGGTAACTCCAGTCTGAGCAACAGGAAGCACAAGAATTGCCCCGCCGGGTCCCGTCCAAACTCCTGACCCACAAAATCATCCAAAATAGTAAAACAGCTCTTGTCTTAGGCGGCTAAATTTTGGGGTGGTTTCCTATGCAGCAATAGAAAACAGAACCAAATAAAATAAGGCTTATTTGCAATATTTTGAATGGGAACAAGGAGTTTCAGGGATCAGAAGGACTCCTCATGGTGTCTCCATCAAAGTATTCCCGAGATAATGATTAGCATATGGCAGGCTGTCAACCCCATCATTGTTGCTAATCATGGACTGAAGCTCACTGACCAGAGAAAGCCGATGATGGATTCATCTCATGCCTGCTACTCAAATGATCTCATGTGTAGACAGCAGAATTTGGGAGAGAATCAGGGCATATTTGGGAGAGGAGGCCTGCCCTTCGCCTCCCACTGAATATGGGAAGAGGGTGGAAGGCATCTGGGCAGAAAGGACTGGACTCAGTTTCCAGAACTCGCCAGCTCTGTTTTCCTTCAGTCCTAAGTGGACAAATACAAACTCAGCCCTCGGAGGGCCAGCCGTAGGCACAGCCTGGGATTGGTGGGGACCACCCCGTGCCTGCACTCAGATCCCCAAATCGCGGACGGCTGAGTCACGAAGTTCTGTGCTCGGGTCACCCAGCACGTCGGTGGGAGAGCTGGATGTGGGGTCCTGGCTCTCCTGGGCTCTCTTCCAGGGGCATTTTCTAGGCACCGTGATGCTTCCTTCACTCCCATTGGTGAGCACAGGAGCACACTTCAGTAATAATCATCTGGCAATTTTCTAGAACCCTGATTCCCAGAGGGTCAGCCCTCTTTGCTAAGCGTTACCTTCCGTCACTCTGAGGAGGTAGGTGGGGCGGGCGTTGGTCCTTGGTTCGCCGTCTTTGACAGGCAGTGGGCTTGCACGGAGCTCAGAGCTCAGCAAGAGGTGGCTGGGTGCCGTGGGGAGAATTTCGAAGGGGTCAGTCCAGTCCTGGGATATGGCATCTGCTTCCTCCGAGTGGGTGGGGGGAGGCAGGGAGCCATGAGTAAGCAGGCTGAGCAATTAGAGTGTAGTGTCGCTCCTGGAACCGGGCAGGGAAGGAGGGCAGACGTGCTGGTCACAGGAGGCCTCTCGGAGGAGGTGACAGGCACGGGTCGGGAAGGAGGAGTGACAGCGGGTATCTAGGAACAAACGTTTTGTGCAAAGTTGCAGAAGCAGAGACAAGCACGCTCATGTGCGAGGCCTGATAAGAAAATCGCCTGAGACAGAGCACAGGCTGAGGAAGCAGAGACACGGCGGGAGGTCTGGACTCTGAGGAGCCCGTCCTCTGATCTGGGGGCCCCAGGTATGAGGCATCTGGTCCCAAGGCCAAACCTCCATCCACGCCCCCGACTTCCCTCTGCGGCTTTAGGCCTCCCCCTAATCCCGCTAATCCCGCAGCATTTGCCGAGAGCCCAGAGCCGGGCCCTGCCTGAAGCTCCGTGCACACTTCTGTGACCGAGGGGAGTCTGCGCTTGGTCCGCAGGAGGCCGGAGCACGACAGCGCTGGGAGATAGGGTGACACAGGCTTGCCACCCTGCCATGCGGAGCCCTCCTTGTTCACAGTGGCAGGGGCAGGGCGGGGAAGGGGCCCAGGCTGCCGTGGCCCCCTTGGCATGGGAGGGATGGCCTGCTTAGGGCGGGCTGCCTCATTTGTGGGGCCCGGGGCTCAAACATACACTTCAGGATGGAGACGGCGAGTCCCGGTCCTCCTGAGCGAGGGACCCAGCGCCACCATCTGGATTGCGGCCCTGGAACTCAGCAGAGGGTCGCTGTGGAGACGAAGGAGGGCCAGACCTGGGTTAGCGGTTACTCAACGCTGTGCTCAGGAGATCGCTCAGCGCCCTTCTTCAGGGAGGGTGGGCGGCGGGCAGGGAACTGGTGCTACCAGATGGGAGCCGAGGGCAAGGCCGTCGTCTGGCAGACCGTCCTCAGAGGACCTGTAGTTCCTGGAAACGGGGGGGGGGGGCTGCCCCCCAGTGAGGCTGGCGGTGCACCCAGCCGGAGTCTCACGCTGTGTGCGGGCGCGTGCGTGCCCGGGACACGAACTCAGGAGAGCATCTGGGCACTTCTGTGAGCCCCTCTCCATTTAAGGATCCCTTGAGGTGCGTCTAGCCCTGCGCTCAGTAAGGAGGCCAGGAGGCAGAGACCCAAGGGAACGGACAGTCAGCGTTCCTGGCCTCAAGGGATGTTTGCTCTCTGATCGTGGATATAAGGGTTCTAAACATTAAATGATTAGAAGACGATGCCAAATAACGTGTAATTACGCTGTCAGTTAAATACGACAAAGCCCCAGAGTACGGGCCACGAGGATTACTTGCTGAGCGCGTCTGTAGAGGACAAGCCAAGTGGCTCTGACGAATCAGCAAGAGGGCTTCCTGAGCAGTGCGGCCCGGAAGGACTCCGAAAAGTGGCCGGGGCCGCTCAGAGCTGGCGTGGGAAGCGGGTGGGAGCGTTCACAGCTCGGGAAGGGAGAGCCTCGGGAGCCCTGCAGGTGACCAGACAGGCAGGGAGGGTACCAGGCAGAAGAGAAAGCTCCCGGGAGGCACAGACTTCTGGGAACCAGGTGCGTGGCCTTCGGCATCATGGCACCTCTGTGAGCCTTGACTTTCTCCTAAGATGGTAATATCTGCTGTTCAAGGGTGTTCTAGGGATTGGACAATCAACATAGAGCCTGGCACAGAGCTGGGGAAAAAAAAACCCAACAGGTTGGCTGCAATGACAATTATTTTGAAGACACAGTGAGTAGGGTCAGGTTATGGAACGGTGCCCTGCATCAAATCCTGGCTCCGATCCCCGTCAGCTGGGCTCATGTGCATAATGTACTTAACCTCTGAGCCTGTTTCTTCATCTAAAGCCAGAGTCGAGAGCGTGTCCGTCTTGTTGGGGGAGTAAGCGTAGAACTCTACGTCACACAGAAACACTTAGGAGGGCGCCTGGTTCCTGGTGACCAAGAAACGTCAGCTCTCGTGATGGTTCATCCCAGCCGCACGGTGAGGCTCCAGTTGTCGAGGAGGAAACGAAGGCTCGGAGGTTAAGTGACTTGTCCAAGGGGACCCAGGCAGCTTCATCCCTTCTAGGACAAGAAGACAGAAACGGTCCACACTGCCTTCCTCCTGCCCCAGGTGGAAGCAGCGATCTGCGCTGCCCAGGTGATGCTCAGTACAGTCTGACCCGCAACGCGGTGACTCCCTCCAGGGTGACTGCCTGTGTCTTACTCATCCTTTGTGAACCAGCACCTGATGTCAGCCGGGCCCCCGAAGGTGCCGTTGACTTGAAAAGAAAGGAGGTGCCCGGTGTTGGAGCCCCGGAGTGGAAAGGGCCTCATGTGTATCTGGGGTGTCAGAGGAGAGAGTCAAAGGTGACTCCCAGGGACCGAGTCCAGGTCCGGAGGACAAGGGCGGAGCTGTTTGCACAGAACCAGAAGTTGGGAGAAGCTGATGGCTTGGGTCAGAGAGGAAAGTGAGGAAAGGGAGACACAAAGGTCAGGTTGAGACAGGTGGTGATGGAGAGACCAGGGCCATTTACTTAGGATTCTGGGCTATGAAAGTCCACTGGCAGCTGCCCACCCCCTCCCTGAGGACCGGCGTGTGACCTGGCCTCAAGGTCCGTGCCTTGGAGTTGTTCCTACGGGAGAGCCCTGAGACACATCCAGGAAACCACAGTGTCTAGAACACTTGCACAGCCTCCTGTCAGCGCCCAGAAAAGGAAAGGGAGTTGGTCACTCCGAGGAGAGGACGAGGAGCTGTGCATAGGGGGCGGGGAAGGGCTGGTCTAGAAGAGCTTCCCGGAGAAGGAGGGACAGGAGGAAGAGGAGGGGGAGGAAGGCAGGGCTCGGTTTTGGCCTGGAGGCAACTGCGAAGGAGGAGAGAATCAGGGGGAGATGCTTTTGGAGGGAGGATGGAGCTTCCTGCCTGTGGCTGGGACGCTGGGCATGGTCCCCAGGCCCATCCATCCTGGGGGGGGGGGCATTGCTGGAGGAGGAGCCCATCACAGCTGTCGTGAGGGGGCCCCAAGGAGATCTCTAGGGCAACAGGGACAAGAATAACCATTGTCATGCACCATTCCAGCTCAGCTTGGCTGCCTTCGCTCCCTGTGGGGGCTTTGCTTTCAGACTGGAGGACACCCGCACTCCCTCTGCCTCCCCCCCTTCTCTCTACTCCCCACCTCTCCACCTGGCTCCCAGTGTGCGGGATGGCTGGCCTTACCAGCTGTTTGCGACCTCACCTCAGCCCATCACGGTCCCTTCCTCCCATCCCCTCCTCCGTGGCTGCCAAGATGGGCGTCCCACCCTCTCCCCCTCCCCAGCTCTGACTCTCTCCCTGGGTTCGCTGAGAGCCATATCAGCCCCATGTCCATGAAGTGAAGGCCTGGAAGAAGCCACCTCTCTGTCCCCCTTGGGCTGCTGGCCCTGGTCCCTACCTGGGTATCTCCCAGGCCCTTCGCCCTCCTGCCACTCCCCCCCCCACCCCACCCCCGACTTTGCCTCAGTACCACCCGCTGTCCCAAGCCCGCTACTGAGCTGTCAGGGACACACAACAGCTCCCTGCCCCTGGCCTAGGCCAGCTATGAGTCCCTGGGGGATAAGGCCAGTTCAGCTTTTGGGATTTCCCCAGCCTGGGCCAGCAGGAAGTCTGCATGGAAAGGGAAACCTTATTCTTGGCCTCAGGCCAACTACGAAGCCAGACCAAAGTTCAGGCCAAGAGCCTATTTCCCTGCTCAGCAGGGAACTCCCACTGACCCCTCCTCTTTAGGTCTGGAGGTGAGGCCTCAAGGCTCAGAGGGCAAGATAGGGTGGGGGCAGGAGAGAGAGGAGGCACTGGGGTCCTGGGTGGGAGAGACCCCGTGCTGACTTCCGCCTGCATCGCCCTGTCCTGCCTGTCCCTGTCGTCAGCTGTCCAGCAGTGAGGTGGACGAGGTGTGGGCCGCCTCTGCTCTCCCAGCAGGTGTGTGCAGGCGGGTGTCGCCCGGACCTACAGAGTTGATCAGGGGGGTGTGGCAGCAGCAATCCCCCCCTCCGCCCAGGAAACCCAGTGTGTCCACAGAGCAGGGCCAGAGGGGGGCGTCCCCCACACGACTCTCATCCAGGACACACAGGAATGAGGGGCAGGAGAGGAGGGCACCTGGCAGCTGGCCCTTTCCTCTGGTGCCTCAGTTTCCCCTTCCTGGGCTGTTGTCTTTGAGAGGGACAAGCCCTGTGAATGGGGGTGGGGCCATGGCACCTTTCCCAGTGGTTCTGGCAGGTTAAGGGCCGCCTGTCACCCCACTCTTCCCTGCTCTCTACTCTGCTGCCCTCGCTCCTACCCCCTGCCCTGTTCCCTGGCTCCCAATGAGCCCCCGGGGAACCCGCAGTGGCAAACACAAGAGGAACCGACAAGGGCCAACCCCAGGGAGCGCGGGGGACAAGCTGACTGTGCACCCTGCACCTGCCCAGGCCGCCCTGGGGCCGCCCTTCCTCATCCCCCTCCCCCCACTCCGCCCTGCAAACCGGGCTGGCTGCCCTCAGGCCTCTTCCCGGGGCCCAACCGGAGGCAGACACGGAGACCCGGGCAGCGAGGCTGGGAAGGGCCCTGCGCACGGGCTGGGCTGCGGTCAGGGTCAGGGTCAGGGCGCGGGCCAGGGGCGCCCCTGAGTCTCAGCCTCAGCAGGTGCAGGGCCTGCGGGCAAAGCTGTGCCGGCAGCGCCCCCTGGCGGAAGGAGCTGCAGCGGCAGCCGCGCGCGGCCCGGTCTCCCAGCCCCGCCTGCAGGGCCCAGGGAGCAGGTCTCTCCTGGACCCTGAAGGTGGACGGCACAGCCCTGCACCGGGCCAGGCCAGGTCAGCTCCGGCCAGACCCGGGTCTGAGAAAGGCGTTCAGGGGGCAAGTTCTCTCCCGGTGCCTCGGGGCGTGCGTCCCTCCTGTTCCCTGGTTCCTCAGCCGTCCAGCGGGTGGTGGGTTATGGGGCAGCTCCGAGGCCCTTCTGGCCCTGGGATCCCAGGATTCTAGGTCAGGATGGACCCGATCTGGCTCCCTGATACCTGTCTGATCCCAATCTCCCAACTGTCCTGTCTGGGCTCACGTATGCTCTGGGCACCTGACCTCTGGCTCCTGGAACACAACAGCCCAGGTCCCGCCTGAGGCCATGACACGGGCTGTCACCTCTGCCCGGAGAGCAGCTCCCCAGATGTCCACGGTCACTCCTCACCTCCTCTGGTCTCCTCTCGAGGGGTCCTGGGGAGGCCGCCCCGACCTCCTGGTGTGACCTTGAAACCACACTCCCAGGCCCTGAGCCTCCCCCCACCTGCTCTTTGCTCCAGAGCCCCTCCCCCTCTGTGTTGTGGGCACCGCCCACTGCCTTTCTCCTCCCAGTACAGTGAGGGGGGCGGAGCCCGGGCTGGGTGCTTCCTGCAGGGGTCTGTGCACCCAGTAGCTCAGGAGCAGGCGTGGAAGGAAGGAGTCCACCGTGGGAGGGTCCGGTTGGGGGCAGACGGTGCACCCTGAACAGCTCGCGGTCGGTGCCTGCTCGTGGTCCTGCCGCTGAGACCAAACAGGGGTCACCAGACAGGAGCGGGGGGGGGGGGGGGGGGGCCAGGAGCTGCCCTGTGGGGACAGAGAGAAGGGGCTGGAGGGAGAGGCCGGCCCGGCCCGGCCAGGCCGCTGTCGCTCAGCGTGTCCACACGCCGGCCACCCGGTTTGCCTGCATCGGGGACTCCGGGTGCGAGCGGGGAGGGTGAGTTCTGCGGGAGGCTCCTCAGAGTGGGGGCGGGGCACGAGGTCAGAGAAATGGGGGAGACGCAGCAGACGGGTCCCTGCTGACCTGTTCAGGGTCCGACTCCAGCGGGAAGAGCGGCAATGCTCTCATCCGGGGTTCCCGGCATGAGGGGCGCGGAATTCTCACTCCTGTCTTTTGGAGCAGAGGTGCTATGGGCTCCTGCTACGCCAGCGTCGGCTCGTCGCCTGCCTGGGAGACGCCACTTTCAGGACAAAGCTCCGCGCTGAGCCGGGCACCAGGCCTTCGGGGTCCCTTCCCGTCTCTCCAGACTAGCCCCCCCCCCCCCAATGGCGATGCTTCTCCTTCCCGGGGATTCTCTGTGAGTCCCTGGACCTTTCTGCCCCTCCCACCCCTGGAGCCAAACTCAGCTCTCACCCCCTTTCCGCACCCCTGCCTGTGTGCTGTCTCCCCCATCCCTCTGCTTACTCCCCCTGCGTGAGGTGCGTCTTTGCTCCGCTGCCCCCCACCCCCCACCCCGTGCACCTGCTCCTGCCCCGGGGGGGGGGGTAGGGAGGGGCTGGCTCCGGGTCCCGGTGGCACAGGAGCTGCTGCTGTGGAGCAGGACGAGGGGCCCCAAACGGAAGGACGTGCACGGCTCCTCGTCCGCAGGGACAGCAGGTCCTCACAGGCTCTGGAAGAAGGGGGCCGTGGCCCCTCCGGTTCCCCCAGGCCCCCCTGAGTCCTTAGTAGTCTCTCCCTCAGGGACCCTCTCTCCGCAAAATGTAGTGGTCTCACCACCCAAATATGACGGGATTTTCCAGTGGATCGTGTTCAAGGATGAGTGTAGAAAATCAGAAAAGAGAAAATACAAGCAGCTCAGAAACCTGGGGCTCATGTTCCAAGTTACTGGTGTTCTAGACACACAAGGGCGGTGAGTAGGGAGAAGTGTGAATTGTTCCCAGCATGTTCCTCGTCACTTACATCTATGAGTAAATCGCAAAAGGAGGAAAACAAAAACATTGGTAACAGGACAGGGATGCCCCGGCCACCCAGGAGTCTCCCTGTGTCCTCAAGAATCCCAAAGTCCCCGTCCCCAGACATAAGCCCTTGCCCGCCTCTCTCCAGTTGGACCACCTCCACAGGAGCACGAACGGGATGGTTGAGTTGGCCTGTCACTTCCCGGAATTTCTCTTGAAGAGAATTCTTGTGTTTCATCATTTTGGCTAGTTTTCTGTCCCTTATGAGATTTAAAAGTTTGTTATGTGCTCTGCACCTGTGAGCACTGCTATATTAAAGGGGTGGGCCATACACTGTCCAGGGCCTGACCCTTCCGGAGGTGTTTTTTGGAGAGGGTTACTTGCTCTCTGTTGTTGTGACTTTGGTTATTTTATTTCCCTACTCGTAGTGATGTTTTGGACCCTCCATCAGGTGTGCTTTGATTTGTTCCTTGAGGTAGTCCTGGAAAGGAACACAAACAGACAGACAAACAGGAAACAAAAACATGCAAATTCACAAACAAATAAAACAGACAAACAAACAAAAACAGAAAACTAAAAACAATCCAAAAGCAGAAAAACAGAAAGACCAGCTACAAGTAAAGAAGAGGGTGGAGGCAGTGTGATGGAACATACAACGAGAGAAATGACGGGGGCAGAGGAAAAAGGAGAAAATAAACATTGGCCAGGCAGAGAGACTCAAAAGCTTAATTCAGAGAGAGAGAAAGGAAAATAAGGAAGGGGGGGGGGGGGGGGGGTCTCTCCAGAGAGAGAGAAAGGAGCGTAAAGAAGGAGGTGTAGAACGTGTACCAAGAGAATGGATTAAATAGGTCTGTTTAGACAAACCAATAACCAGAGTAACCAGCCTAGAGGAAGGAAGAGATAAAGAGGAGAAATGGGGGGGAGAATATATCTATGTAACAAGAATTGTCCTAGAATTAATCCCGGCACCGCAGTAGCCCTGGCCTGGAGGAGGGGGCCGTCTGGTTCCACACCATCTATCCCGTGGGGTAGATACATTATCCAACACGGAGGGGTGTGGTTTAGTGCAGGCTGGTCCCGCCTCCACTGTGGGCCCTGAGAACCAGTCCCTGAGGCCCCGCCTTGGTAGTGGTGGGGAGAAAAATGGTGATTCCCCCCTTCCCCCCCGCCTTTTCTCCATGACCCGGTGTCCCAAATCACTCCTTAGGAGCCATCGTCACCGTGCTGCGGGTGCAGACAAGACTGTCTGTCTCACTCCCACAACTCTTTTGCCCTGGTGCTTGGCTGGGAATGAAACTCCTGCTCTGTGTGCCCTGGTACTGGGGAAGTGCCTCCCGGGGTGAGGTCTTGGCTGGTTTTGTCCTGTGCCGCAGCACTTCAGGGGAGGGGACCAGTTTCTCCTGCTGTGGACTGCGCCCCTGATCTATCACCGAACCCAGAGGTGGCTCCCCTCCTCCCCAGGTGTGCGAACAGGGCAGCCGGCCCCAGTCTGAAGATGGGATCTGCAATTAGAGATCCTCTAACCTGCAGTTAGAGGTGGGATCCCTCTCTGTCCTCGTCTGAGATTTTATTCCCTTTTCTAGATACAGTTCTACGCTTCCCCAGCCACTCTTTCTCTTCCCTTTGTCTCTCCACAAAAGGGCATCCCTCCCCTCTGTACCTACACGGCCCCGTTTTATCTCCCCCAGTTCACAATCACCCACCTGTTGTCCATCAGGTTGTCCCAGTTTCTCCCTGGTAGACTCAGTCTCTTTTCCTCCCAGACTCTTGGGGTTCAAAGTCCTTTGGCTTCAGCCCTTCTTTGTTTGAGGGATGTGGGAAGTATGGATCCCCCTACTTCTTCTCTGCCATGTTGGCCCCTCCAGCGATGACTGTAACTTTATAGGAGTTCTTGAAGGAGGGGGTGTCGGTTGTCCACCTTTGCTCTTCTGTAACATGGTGTGGGCTCCTCTGGGTCATTTTCTCTCCACGCAAACTGTACAATAACGTGATCAATATCTACAACATAACTTGCTGGGATGTAGATTGCAGTTGACCAAATGTATAGATCAAGTTAGGAAGAATGGACATCTAGACAATATTGAGCATTCTTATCCATGAACATGGTCTATCTCTGCATGTATTTAGTTTTCTCTGATTTTGTTTATCAGGTCTTGTAGTTTTCTTCACAAAGCTCTTGGGCATATTTTATTAGATTTGTACCTAAATAGTTCACTTTTGCATTGTCAGTGTAAACGGTACTGTGTTTTCAGAATCAAATTCCATTTCTTCGTTGCTGGTGTGTAAGTGAGTAATTGAGTGTCATGTAGGAAGCTTGTGTTTCCTGCAACCGTGCTATCATCCTTTGTCAGATCTAAGAGTGCTTCTTATTCTCGTGTTGTGTAGATTCTTTTGGATTTCATACATTGAAATCCATATCACTTGTTCATCAAGTTAGTTTTATTTCTTCCTACCCTGTCAGTATACCTCTTATTGACTGCTTTTGTCTTATTGTAGGAGCCTAGACTTCAGGTACAACCCTAAAAAAGGGCGGTGATAAGGCCATCCTTGCCTCGTTTCTGGTCTTAGAAGGAGCACTTCCAGTCTCTCGTGGTTACCTATGATGTTAGCTGTGGTGTTTTTGATTTAATTTTTTTAAATGTTTTTATTTATTTTTGAGACAGAGAATAAGCGGGGAAGGGGCAGAGAGAGAGGGAGACACGGAATCTGAAGCAGGCTCCAGGCTCTGAGCTGTCGGCACAGAGCCCGACGCAGGGCTCGAACTCACAGACTGTGAGACCGTGACCTGAGCTGAAGTCAGACGCTTAACCGACTGAGCCACCCAGGCGCCCAGCTGTGGTGTTTTTGGAGATGATCTTTATCAAGTTAAAGAAGTTCCCTCCAATTCCTAGTTTACTATAAGTGTATTATCATGAGTGAGTGTTGGGCTCAGTCACATTTGGAGTCAAAGAAAACAATAAAGAAACTTAATTTTGTAGAGGAACACCACCGAGGAAGTTAATACTAATACTTATCTGCCCAGGTAGACCCTGTCTTCCCTGCTTACTGAGACATAGAGTAAAGTGGAGACTATTCCACTCGGACAAATAGCACATATACCTTCCAAGCCACCAAAAATAATTTAGGACAAACTAGTTTATTCATTTTAATTTTTTTTAAAGTTTATTTATTTATTTTGAGACAGAGAGAGCAAGAGAGCGAGCACAAGCCTGGCAGTAGGGAGGGGGAGAGGGGGAGGGAGAGAGGGAGAGAGAATCCCAAGGAGGCTCCCTGCTGTTAGCACAGAGCCCGATTCAGGGCTTGTTCTCATGAACCCTAAAATCATGACGGAGCTCATATCAGGAGGTGGATGCTTAACCGACTGAGCTACCCAGACGTCCCAATAAGCTGCCTTTTTGATTTGTTGCTTTTCTTTGCTGTGCAGAAGGTTTTTATGTTGATGGGGTCCCAATAGTTCATTTTTGCTTTTGTTTCCCTTGCCTTCGGCAACGTGTCTAGTAAGAAGTTGCTCTGGCCGAGGTCAAAGAGGTTGCTGCCTGTGTTCTCCTCTAGGATTTTGATGGTTTCAGTTTCAGTTTTTCATCCATTTTGAATTTACTTTTGTGAGTGATCGAAGAAAGTGGTCCAGGTTCATTCTTCTGCATGTCGCTGTCCAGTTTTCCCAGCACCATTAGCTGAAGAGACTGTCATTTTTTCATTGGATATTCTTTCCTGGTCTATTGACGATGAGTTAACCATATATTTGTGGGTCCATTTCTGGGTTTTCCATTCTGTTCCACTGATCTATGTGTGTGTTTTTGTGCCAGTACCATACTGGGGACAGCCTTTTGGCAGGCTGTCCCCGTTACGGGACGGGAGCGGGGGAAGAAGGCGGTGTTGATGCTCTCTTGTCCAAGGAGCGCAGAGCAGGTCAGGGAGCCCAGAGTGGACGGGGTGACTCTTGGAGGCCACACGGTGGGAAGGGACGGGGGCTGGGATGTTGGGTCTCAGAGGTCACGGTTAGGAGTCCAGTCCCTGCTCCGCCCTGCTGAGTGACCTGCGATGGTCGTCCAAAGCCTTAGGATGGGCTTCCACATCCCCAGAAGGGACTTCCCAGCCCATAGGCTGACTACCTTCAGTTCGTGTCCCCGGCCATCCTGGGGTCCAGCCTTAGGATCCGAGGCTCTGAGCAGCTGGGGGGAGCCTCCGTGGGCGGGGAAAGGGCACGACCGGCGGGGAGTTATGGGGCTGTTCCCCCAGGGTCCACGGGAGACAAGGTTCTCAGAGGTCGTGGGGCCCCGTCTAGGGAGAAGAGGCCTGACCCTCAGCAGGTGGCCGTGAGTCTGAGGCAGCCGAGCCTGTGGACGGAGGGGCCCGTCCCTGCCCCCTGCCTGTGTGTGAGAGCGGGCCCAGGGCTGGCAGAGCCTTAGGGGGACAGCTGGTGGGGTGATGCCCTGTTGGGGGGGGGGTTTGCCCTATGTGTGGGGGCAGGGAGGGTCTGGGTACCCAGAGGGCCTGGGGTGCCGGCAATAGGGAAATGCCCGTGTTTGCACTGGGGTGTGGGGGGTGGCCCCTTCCCACAAAGCGCTTTGTTCTTGTGCTCAGAGCGTCTTCCTTAGACACCCGACAGTTAAGTGCAGAGAAAATCAAAAAGGAGATTTGACTCGTTCAATGGTGTTAAGACAGAGGACAGGCCC